>NC_092809.1:3309424-3610281 GCF_040954645.1 Diabrotica undecimpunctata | reverse complement strand
TAGATCTACGAATAGCAAAAGAAAACAGGTGTGCAGGCAGTTTGCAAAGAATAATAAAATTGAAAGAGGTATCGAGAAATACACAAATAAGGCTGTATAAAACTATCCTGCGACCTACTCTAACGTATGGGTGTTAACAAAGACACTAAAACAAAAAGGAAATAATTTTAATATAATAAGGAAATTAATATAATAATTTTAAATAAGGAAACGAAGAATATTAAGAGGAATGTTGGATGAAAGTTGACAGAAATAGGATAGGAGCGAAGAACAAATTCTGAAATTTATGAAATATCGGCGAAGGGAGAATAAGCGATTTTGTCAAAGCTAGAAGATTGCAATGGCTAGGTCATTTTGTTAGAATGGAGAACAGTAGAGATTTACAGAATATAGCATGGAGAACATCGGAAGATGAGAGGAAAAGAGGTAGAGCGAGGAGAAGATGGAGGGAAGCAGTTGCGGAAGATCTACAAGAAAAGAAGATAAAAAATTGAAGGAAAGAAGCTAGAGACAGAAGAAGATGAAAGACATTAGTAAGCTGTGGGTCTGAAACGGCCTGCTACAAGCTTTTATACATATATATTCTTGAATTTTACCCATAAACAGTAAAAATCGAAGTCTCGTCTACGTAATACACTTGGTGAGGAGCATAATTATTTGTTGCATAAATGTCTCTTAAAATAGATTAAAGAACTTTGTCACAATCAGTTCGTTGAAGGCTTTTGCTCTAGCAGCTTAGGTCGCTTCAGGACATCCCAACCAATCTTTACCAGTAGCTTTTTCGATATGGGCAAACTTGTGTGGCAGTTTATGTGTAGATGTGGCAGATATGTGTTCAGCAAGCTGATACGCTAATTGTCGCAAATCACGCAAGGTGAATCCATACATCCTACTTTCAAAATCTAGGATATTCCTTACTAGTTGTTGTTTTTGTTCTGGAAAAAATACAGAGTAGCAGCTACTAAGTGACTTCTTCTCTAGCTTTGCTACCTTATTTTTATTTATTTTAACACAGAAAATAATACTACCGCAGAGATAAACCGCACAATTTTCACAGCTAGGAGATGCTATTTTTTGGGCTCAATCAAATGACAATGGAGTGTGGAGAAGACGATACAACTTCGAACTGTATAGAATATACCAGGAACCTGATATCGGAAAAGATATTAAGACAGGACGTCTGAGATGGATAGGAGAAGAAGAGGAAGACCCAGAACAAGGTTCCTTGATAACATTGAGGACACATGAGATATATGGGAATACGTGCTTTGCGGAGAAAGGCAATGGATAGGGACGACTGGAGAGAAATTCTTGAGGAGGCTAGGACAGAAGCAGGGTTGTAAAGCCGGAATGATAGTTTTGCAGGAGTAAAATGATCCCGGGAAGAAGACTTTAACACCAATGCTATTAGCCACTAGTGTACAAGCTACTGTGAGTACACATAATTTGTTTACAAGCTAGCTCGCTCAAAAGTCTGCGAGTGACCATTAAATTGTACCATTAGAAACAGTACCATAAGATGATCACTGGTATAAAATTTACGAAGGTGGAGCCTTAATCGTCTACTTTTAATAATATACATATTTCCATTATAATTTCGTTGCTTAATTATACGAGTATGTGATTACATGATCGCTAATGGGTGAAAACCCACAGATTGAATAAAACAGATTTAATAAAATCGCTTAATTGATGGAGTTGTTAACATTAAAATCTTCTTTCTGAAATACACTTAATGAATACACAAGAAACTTTTTAACCAACTTATGTAACTGTAAGGCAATGTGATATAAACAGCAAAATAACCCATTATTACATTTTTAATACGAATTACTCATTGCAGAATCTGACCTTTACCTACTGGTAATAGTACATGCATTGTTTTTGTGACTAATGCAAATAAAATGCATTCTAATATAATTTTATTAAATTATATAAAAAACCAGCCTAATACTAATCCTAATACACAATTTGGTTTCCGAAATATATTTGTAATGTATTTTTTTTCCTTTATCTTATTTTAAACCTTTATTTTGATATGTGGATTGTAAGCTACTTTATTTGGAATCAAAAAATGTAGAAATCCTAAAGGCCCGTTTTCACACTACGTCTTATTGAACGTTTTGTGGGTCATATAAAACGTACGACAAAATGTACGTTTTGTCCAGTGTATACAAACTACGTTTTTCCTTCCGTTTTCTACCTCATTTCTAATTCAGAGTCTTGAGTTGTGTGAAGTTTGTTTAGTGTTTTTTTTTATTATGGAGGAAACACGGCTGCTTTCTTTTATTTTTTCAACTATAAAGATACTACGACTGAGGAAAAAGAGGATGAAGAGGGAAAAGACAAGATGGTCAAGAGAGTGGGCTTCTAAAAAGAAGCCAGTATTCCCACGTCTCGTTACTAAAAGAGGCGAACCAGATGACTGGCGCAATTATTTGCGAATGGACACCTCAGCCTATTGTCAATTGCTAGAGTTGGTAACACCATACATATTGAAATAAGACAATAAGACAACTCTGAGATATCTTACAACAGGACGCAGCGTCAAGGACTTGGAGTTCACAATCATAATATCCAAACTAGCGTTAAGCCAAATAATTCCTGAAACCTGTGATGCAATCTACTTGGTTTTAAAACATAACTACTTAAAAACTTTTATACAATTCAATAAATTCCCCGAGAAAATCGTGGGTGCATTGCCGCAAATCTGACATTATTAGGCTTTTTTTGGGAAAAATGAAACGAACTACAGTGGAACTAGTCGTCAAATAAGTCAAGATTGGACGACTTGTCTGAACATGTATTTTCACGTAACGTTTTATCCTATCAGTTCTCTCAAAACTATGCTTCTCCCATCATTTCTACGATCTGACCTTGGATTTCATTTCGATTCGACAAGACGTACGTTTTGCTGTTTACATGCCACGTTTTATTGTATAGGATTTGTCCTATCCAACAAAACGTACAATAAGACGTAGCGTGAAAACCGGCCTTTAGATTGCTTGTGGAATCCAAACTTTTTTGCTTAAATCTGAACCTTCTATAAATTACATGGCAAAACGATGAAAATACTGACATTGGGTATCTAAAATTGCATTCCACAACATATCGATTCATCTAAGCAAGAACCTTTCGTGAACTACTTTCTTATACTCATAAAGAGTAAACAAAGATAAAACAGTTAAGTCTGATTTCACGTATAGTGCATGCTCGCTTATACGTATTTCGTCCTAGCAGGACTCGTCAGATCGATTGGTACAGAAGCTCTAAACGTAAAATAAATTTTTTTCCGCCAGAATAACTAGCGAAAATTCTAGCATCACAATATGTTAAGTACTTCCTATCTTTGAATTAATGATAAAGGCTATAGCTGGATAAGATGGTAAAATCTGCACTCGGCTGGATTTTTATTTGGGATTAAGCGCTCGAAAGTACATATTTATAAACTCCTTTAGCCAAATATTTAGCTTCCTAGGTGGCCCTAGGGGTCCCCTATAAAACAAAAAAATAAAAATTTAGGTTATGTGTGTAATTTTTGGCAAACTTTTAAATAAATATTTTTGGTGTATTTTTTTCATTATTTTGAATGGAGAGGTTAGGTTTGTCATTTTCGCTCCGGAAAATCGCCAGAATGTTGTTTATTAATAAAGTAAAGTAGTAAGTAAAGCATAAGCAATGGACGAATTTATTACTCTGGAAGCAGCGACACTCAACACAGATATGGAGTTGCTATGATCCTCAGTGAAAAAGTAACGAGATCAGTAACAGGCTTCGTTCCGATGTCGGAAAAATCTCGCCAAAAATTGGCGAAGGAAAGTGCTACCCTAATGTAGGACCATATGGGCTTGGTGAATGAAACGACAGAGGAGATCGCCGAATAGAATTTTGCCAGGAGCATAATGTTATAGCCGCAAATACATTTTTTAAATGACCTAAGCGATGCCCTTATACATGGAAATCGCCAGCTGACAAAGACAACAAAATCGTCAGAAATCAAATTGACTACATCCTAATAAAACACAGATATCTAAACACAATTCAGGCAGTAAAGGCATATCCAGGAGTAGACGTATCCTCTGATCACAGTTTTCTTATTGCTAGGTTCCAATTTCAACTAAAAAAGAAGAAACAAAAGTAAATCTGAAACACGAAATCAACACAAATCTAGATAGAAACCCAAGAAATAATTGCAGCATTTGCAATTCTTTAAAACCTCTATATTGGAGCCAAGTAAGAAAGTACTTACAACAACCAAATGTAAGAAAAAAGAGTGAATGACCGAGGAAATTCTAGAGTTTATGAATGAAAGGAGAAAAAACAAAACCATCAATACAATCCGCTATAAACAGCTTCAAAACCAAATAAGAAGAAAAATAAGGGTGGCTAAAGAAACCTACTTCTCTGAAAAATGTAAAGAAATAGAAGTACTGCAAAACAGATAGGACAACTTTAATCTACGTAAAAAAGTCAAAGAACTAGCCGGATGCTTAATGGCACATACCTTGAAAATTCTGTTGAAAATTATCCACGCCAGAATTCACTCTAAACTGGAGCTAGATATTAGTGACACACAATATGGGTTCCGCAATGGTATGGGTACCAGAGAGGCACTATTCTTCTTCAACGTGCTGACGCAGAGATGTTTGGATGTTAACCGTCCTCTTTACGTCTGTTTTATAGACTACAATAAAGCGTTTGATAAAGTAAAACATGACCGACTCATGGAAATTCTAAAAAATAAAAACCTAGATGAAAGAGATTTAAGGCTAATAACAAACCTTTATTATAATCAGCGAGCAATAGTACGCATTGAAAGAGAGACATCTGAAGAAATGGAAATAAAGAGAGGAGTCAGGCAAGGCTGCAACTATTACCTCTATTATTTAACGCTTATTCTGAAGAGGTAATTCGAGAAACTCTGGAAGATGAAACAGTTAGCATAAGAGTAAATGGAGTCTTAGTTAACAACATTAGATATGCAGATGATACAGTAATAATAGCCGATAGTTTACAAGACCTGGAAATACTCATAAGTAAAATAGTAATGTGCAGTAGAAAGTACGGACTATCGCTCAATATCAAAAAGACGAAGTTTATGAAAATTTGAAAAAACAACAAAGAGTAAAAAAGTACACTTACCTAGGAACATTTATAACAGAAAATAATGACTACACTGCAGAAATCAAAGTCAGTGGAATCATGGACGTTAAATCTAGATACAATGAGACGACATAACGCCTTTGAAATGTGGACCTATAGAAGAATTATGAGGGTTTCCTGGGTAGATAGAATTACGAACAATGAAGTACTTAGAAGAATAGGTAAAGAGAAGGAAGTTGAACTTACAATAATTAAAGAAAGAAAGCTACAGTATCTCGGACGAGATACTGTAGTGATGCGGGGCGAGAAGTATGGCATCCTGCCACTCATAATGCAAGGAAAGATAGATGGCAGAAGAAGCATCGGAAGAAGACGAATTTCATGGCTTAAGAACCTGAGAGAATGGTTTGGATGCAGCTCAAAACAATTATTTAGAGCTACTGCCTCAAAAATTAAAATAGCTATGATGATTGCCAACCTCCGTAGCGGAGATGGCACCCGAAGAAGAAGAAGTAAGTAAAGCCATGTCCTAATCTCCTACTTGACAGGTTGCCAACCCAAGGAATATCTTAAATAAGCCAATAGGTCAATAATTTGATCCTGCAAAATATATTGCTTTTAAAATACTAACCAACCTTTGAAGTATGAATTTCTATATCAGAATTCAAATGAGAATGTATTAGGGTTTTAAAAAATACATATTAAAATAAGTATAACTATACAGTCTCATATAATCTACATCGCAATTACACAGTACTTTACTATGTTATGTAAAAAAATTAAGATTTTTATACTTACGTTTTAAATAATTACCATTTATTTCTCATTATTTATTTGCCTTTTCAGAATCACTCCAGATCAGCAAGAGCTGCCGAAGCGTCTCTGAAACCACAAAGCCCTGGTTTAACGATGGGGTATATACCAGGACCAGTAATGTATATCAATGGACCTCCCTTTCCAGTTTCTTTTTTCAAACTCAGATTGCATCTCAACTCTAGCTTTACTACAGAGGTAATAATGTAAAATGATAAAATATAGATTTTTTATTGTTTTAGTTCAATAAAAGTAAAAAATATAACATTTTTAGATCAAATATGTATTCACAGAATCTGATTTCATGAAAATAATTATAAGAAATAAAAATTTTGTGACACAGTTTGAAATGAAAAGAATCTTTTTCATCTTGTAGGTCTTCTAGTATATTAGTTATTTGATATTCAGTGTCTATGCATGGAAGAATTAAGAACCAATTAGGGATGAATATTAAACGTTGCCTCATATTGTCAAGGAGTGTTCTATACTGCTTCCTCCTTTTAATTTTGAGTTTTTTTAAGTTAATCAATTCTGTGTTTATGTTATCTTATGTCTTATTTTCTTGTCTATTAAATCTTGCAATGCCTTTTACTTTTTAAAAAAATCTCATTTCACTAGCTTGGATTTTAGCAACACTGTCTTGATACACTACCTGGGTAGTGGATAGATACTTTTCTATGATCCTGGTAAAGAATAGGCCTACTTTAGGGAAGCGACTCTGACCGCGCGAGCCATGCTTTGCTCTCAAGTCTTTACTGAGAAAAATCATGTCCCATAGCTCTGTCCTTCCAAAATCTAATTACCTATTTCCTATCCCTTCATGGCTCAAGGCGCAGAAAAAATGATCCTGGACCAGCTTGAAAGTGCAATACTGTAATCATGACGACATAAATGGTTGAAAACAAACTCCCACTTGTGCAATTCTGGATAGACACGGTACTGCTATAACACATACGGACGAGAAAATACAAAGATGGGCAGAATATATCGATGAATTGTTCGATGATGAAAGAGGAGATCTGGAGCACATAGAACTTACGTCAGAAGAAATAGGTCCATATATTACAAAAGAAGAGATATTGCACGCATTAAAAACAATGAAGAGCGGGAAAAGCCCTGGACCTGATATGCTTCCTATAGAAATCCTAAAAATTCTAGATGAGAAGCACATTGATGTTTTAGTGACACTCTTGAACCAAATTTATAGTTCAGGCGTATTACCCAAAGAGTGGTTAACATCTATTTTTATTTGTCTCCCTAAAAAGAAAAACGGAAGAGAATGCAGCGATTACCGCACCATTAACTTAATGTCTCATACGCTAAAGTTACTACTTAAAGTCATCCATAACCGAATATATCACAAACTGGACATAGACGTTAATAATACAAAATTTGGTTTTCGCAAAGGTCTAGGAACACGTGAAGCTCTTTTTTCACTTAATATACTAATACAAAGATGCCTGGACGTCAATCAAGATATATACGCATGTTTAATTGACTATAATAAAGCATTCGATAAAGTACGACATAAACATTTAATGAATGTCCTGAAATCAAAGAAGATTGACTACAACGACCTCAGGATCATATCAAATTTATACTATAAACAGCGAGCAAAAGTACGTGTTAACGAACAGCTGTCAGAAGAAATTGAAATTAGATGTGAAGTAAGACAGGGATGCGTATTGTCGCCAATTCTTTTCAATGCCTACTCTGAAGAGGTCCTGAAAAAAGCTCTTGAGGGTGAAACAGCTGGAATAAAGGTAAATGGAGTTCCCATTAACAACATTAGATATGCGGACGACACTGTGATCTTAGCCGAAAACAGTGAAGATCTTCAGAGACTGGTGACCAGAATAGCAGAGTATGGAAAAGAGTATGGTCTAACAATGAATGTCAAGACGACGAAATTTATGAGAATATCGAAAACTCAAAGAAATAACGAGAATCTTCTAATAAACGAAACCAACGTCGAACAAGTGGACAAATATGCATACCTGGGAACAATGATTAACTCCACAAATGATTACAATCAGGAGATAAAAATAAGAATAGAAAAGGCTAGAGCAAATTTCAACAAAATGAGAAGAGTTCTATGTACCAGGGATTTAAAACTGGAACTAAGAGTTAGGTTGGCGAGGTGCTATGTTTTTTCGACTTTATTTTATGGAATGGAATCTTGGACCTTGAATGCGACATCAATGAAAAAACTGGAATCATTTGAGCTGTGGGTGTACAGAAGAATTCTGAAAATATCATGGACAGAACACGTCACAAACAAAGAGGTTCTGGGAAGGATGAACAAAGAAATGGAAATTTTAAATTCAATAAAAACAAGAAAATTAAAATATTTCGCACATATTACACGTGGAGAGAAATACACCTTGCTCCAACTGATTATGCAGGGAAAGATCCAAGGAAAGAGAAGCATAGGGAGGCGTAGAATGTCATGGCTGCGCAACCTGAGAGAGTGGTACGGATGTACATCAAATGAACTTTTCAGAGCAGCCGTCTCAAAAGTCCGAATAGCTATGATGATTGCCGACCTCCGCCGCGGAGATGGCACTTGAAGAAGAAGAATGAGAGTGTAATCTTTCTGATAAATTTCTTTCTCAAGGTTGAGAAAGCAATAGAAATGCCAGAGAACTTGGTATAGACAGACGTTGAAGTAACATGGACTGCTCTAAAAACGAAAATAATAAAGATAAAAGAAGACGACATCGGGTTCACGAAAAACAACAGAAAACAAGAATGGATAACGCAAGAGATCATGGACTTAAGACAAAAAAATAAAACTATAAGCAAAGAAAGATAGCTACTTAATACCAACAAAGTTTACACAATATCATACATTGTACATTTTTTAAGGAATCAGAAATTTTCTTCCTTAACTCCTAACCATTATTAGGCAAAATTGAGAGAAGACGCGGAGTTGGGAGAAAAAAATGTCTTTGATCCGAAATATACGACATTGAATGGATTTACATGAAGATCTAATAAGAACAACAGAGAATAGACAAAAATTTGCCGACGTAATTGAAAACATCCATTAATTGAATAGGAGACCATAAGAAGAAGATCTATTTATCACTATTTATCTCAATAAATATATTTATTTCTATATTAATAATCCGTATAAAAAATTGTGTTTACCGTTTCGTTAATTCTTGTGTACATCTGTCATATTTGTGTTTTAGTTGTTCAATTTTCTCGCAATTTTCATTATATATTTTTTCTGTATCTGCGGATTATGTTCTCTAGATTTTTACATTTTGGTTTGTCTTTTTTTATCAAAGCCCATGTTTTATTTGCCTTCCATTTTCCCACATTCTCTGTTATTTATTTTTACCATTTAAAAATTTCTCCACTCGTGGTTTTCAAGTTTTCGTCAACTTCATTTATCATTCCTTCTCTTATTTCCAGTTTTCGTAGTTAAAAAGATCAGCTGATTAAGCAATTTTGCTTGTTCACTCGTGGATTAATACCTGTATGGAAGGTTGCCTCCATCTTTTTGGTAATTCCATTCTTTTTTTCTATTTTGTGTCCATTCATTCATATACTGTACGTTACATTTTGTCTAGTTAGACGTTACGTCTTGCTTCTGAGGCATATGTCATTATTGGTCCTACACTGGCTTTATAAATTCTTGACTTCATCTCAGTGTTAATGTGTCTGTTTTGCCACATAGTGTTAATAAGGCATCCTGCCAGTTTATTTGATTTTTGTACTTGATCTCTCACTTCTTTGTCCATATCTCCATAGCTGGACAATGTAATTCCCAGGTATTTTATTTCCATTACTTGTTCAATACTGATGCCATCAATTTTTATTTTACATCTGGTTGGTTCTCTGCTGATTACTATTGTTTTAGTTTTCTGAGATGAGATTGTAATATTTAATTCTTTTGATCCTTAAATTGTATACCTAATTATAAATTTTATGTTTCAGGAAAGAATTCTCCACATCGGATTATGTTTGCCACATGCTTGTTCTGCTAATGACGCTCAAAAAATTATGGAAGAAACGTCATCGTCTGCTGCTAATATTACTGTAAAAGTGGAGCAAGTTAGATCTGAACACAATAGATATAATTTTTGGACAGATTCCACTTTCATTGCCTTAGGGTAGGAATAAAGTTTATCGATTTAGAGCGCCTTTGGGAAGAGTATTGGACTTTTCTAGTTAGAACTTAATTTTTTCTGAACACTCCAGTCGTCACAGACGAAAATGCCACTGAAACTCTAAAAATCATACAAACAAGCTGAATGTTGTTGAAGATGTCAATTTTGGAACCCCTAAAAGATGCAAAAAAGTTTAACAGCTTTATAGAAACTGACTTTATTTGCGGCAAACTAGAAAAATTGCATACGAAATCTGCACTTTAAAACGCATCTTAATTTTTGTCGATAAAAAACTCTGATCAAAAGATATCGAATTTTTACCATCAAGTTGATACAATTTATATTTAAAAAATTGATTTCGCGCACGTTACAAAAACGCCGGTCGATTCAAGCGTTGTCTCTGAGAGAACGGTTAATTCTACAGAAAAAAGTGCTATTGAAAATTTTTGTTCAAAATTATCTCAGCAACATTTCTTGTTTCAATGTCATCTTCATGTATAATGTTTTGTGAAAATTGACATTGAATCGATTGGAAAGTTTACATACATGGGAGTAGAAATATATGCCGATGGATAAGAAGATGAAGAAATACGGAAGAGAATAACGTAGGTAAACAGAGCTTATTTTGCCCTCTCCCATATATTTCAGTCTAAAAATGTCCACCGAAATACAAAGATGAGAATCTATAAAACCTTAATTCGGCCAATAGCATGCTATGACAGTGAAGCATGGGCCCTGAAAGAAACATCCAAAAACAAACTCGACACATTCGAAAGGAAAGTACTGAGGAGAATCCTAGGACCTGTGAGGGAAAACGGAATCTTCAGAAGTCGATACAACAACGAGCTTTATTAATTTTATAAGAAAGCACCACTGTCAGACTTCATTCTTCTTCTTCTTGTGCCACTCCTATCGGAGATTGGAAATCATCAAGGCTATCCTGACCTTGTTTACAGCTGACCTAAAGAGTTCATTAATGGTACAGCCAAACCACTCTCTCAAATTACTCAACCATGACATTCTTCTACGGCCTGGATTCCGTTTTCCTTCTATTTTTTCTTGCATTATATTTTGAAGTAATGCGTATTTATGTCCTAACGTATCGATATTAGAACAATTTAAAATAAAGAATAGATTGCTGAAACAAATACAACAGATTTGCAGTATTTTGGTTTTGGACACATTGCTAGAAGAACAGGCACGATGAAAAATAATTATTTATGTTTTGATTACTTTTTGTGGGCCGATCCCGGTGGTACTGCAATACCGGGCCAACCCGTGATAGAAGTGGAGCAAGCCCCTTAACCTTCCATCTAATTCCAAAAATCAGTTTAATATACTGGCCCCGCATGCGGGGCGTATCAGATATTAAGCTGATAAGAACAGATACTACACTTTGATCTTAGCCAGAGGCCGAGAAGCGATAACCAAAATTTTCCAGTCCAGGCTATAGACCAACAATTTGCAAGCTTGCATCGACACACACACAGTAGCGCCATCTATGGCAAATAACTTTAAACTACATACCGAAGACCATTAAAAACAAGGGCATTTGACATCAATTTACAACAAAACAGACAAGTTTAAATTATAGTTTTTTTTTGATACTACTATAAAGTCATGTTTGACCTACAACAAACACAGTTTGATACAAACGTCAAATAAACGATTGTTTCTCTGGGACATTGAAGTTTTTTAAAGGAAACTGTAATCAGGAATACAGAACGAATCCAAAAGCAACCATACATATTAAAACATCAGCTTCAGAACTGTGCCAATGCAATTAGAATAGATATATTCTGTCAATCAATAGTCACAAATTTGTTCAGTGCAGATTTGCCAATAAAAGAATAATTGTGATACATTTTTGTTTTTAAACGGTAGGTTATGCAACCAACATATCACCAAATACATTCAGAATCTTACAAGCCTTTTTATATTCATTTTGTTATTGATACATTCTCGGTCCTGTGTCGTTTTAGGAAGAAAAATAATAGTGAAATCACAGTCTATTATATGTAATAAAAATATTTCTCTAGATTAGACCTTATTATCCGGAACTTCCGATAATTTTCGAGATCTAATAGACGCCCTGTTCAACATGCTGGATCTTGCTTCACCTCTGAACGAAGCTCTGGTCGATCTTCTAGACAGTCTTACTGAAGTTGCTCTATAGAACTCTTCGATAGGTTCTTCTGCTTCTCTCGGCCTATGGAAAATTATCAAAAAAAAACATAAGAAAACAAAAACTTTGTAAAGTACACATCTAATACACGTCTTCTCCCTAAAAGGGGTAAGACTTTGTATATAAGATATAACTATAGTATGAATTGTACGTACTTTATACACGGGAAGTTCCACATCTTTTGACCTAATCCAAAGTTTTCTCCGTCTTGTAATGTCTGTGGTAGTTCTTGGTCTAAAGGTGGCCCTGGCAATTTCAATACGTCTTTTTTATTTTATTGTTTTGGTCTCCAGTCTCGTTTATTGAAGTACCCAACTATTTGTAACTTGATACTTTTTCAATTTGAATGCCGTTTATACTAATATGTGATGGTTGGGTCATGTTCTCACTGAAGATCATATACTTGGTTTTTTTGATATTCATATTTATGCCATAATTGTTGCAAGCAATATTTATATTTGTAAGTAATCGTTGTAATTCTTCTACTGTTCTTGCAACTAGTACAGTGTCGTCTGCGTATCGAATATTATTTACAACCTCTCCATTGATTACGATTCCTTCGTTTGCTTGCAAAAGGGTTCCCTGACAGATGCTTTCACTATAAACATTAAATAGTAGCGGTGACAAAATGCATTTCTGTCGTACTCCTCTACGTATTTCTATTGCTTGTGATATTTTATTTTCTATTTTGATGTTAGCTTTCTGATTCCAATATAGATTGAGGATTATTCGCAGATCTTTATTATCTATGTCCTTTCTTTCAAGAATGTTTCTTAGCTTATTATGGCGTACTCTGTCAAACGCTTTTTCAAAATCGATAAACCATGCATGTACTTCCTGATTAACGTCTAGGCATCTTTGTATAAGACCATTAAAATCGAAGAGAGCTTCTCGAGTACCTAATCCCTTTCTGAACCCCATCTGTGTATCACTAATATCTGAATCCAACTTTTGATAAACTCGGTTGTGGATGACTTTTATAAATATCTTTAGTAGATGGCTCATTAAAGATATTGTTCGATGTTCTGAACATTCTTCATTAAAACTTTCACAGACTTCATTAGAATACAAATATTGCAATAAGCCGGACATGTGATAAGAATGGGAGAAGATAGGCTACCAAAAAGAGCACTGAATGCTACAATGCAGGGAAAGAGACTGGTTGGAAAGCCAATAAAGCGCTGGAAAGACACAGTAAACAGCGATGCACAAGCCCTTTTAGGAGTCCGTGTATGGAGCAGCTCAGCCCCAGACAAGTAAAGGTGAAGGCAAAAAATAAAGAAGGCTAAGGCTCAATTTGGACTGTAGAGCCGTAGAAGAAGAAAAAGAACATTAATTGTTTAAAATATTTTTTTTAGATTACAACTTTGTAAATTCGTTTTTTTTTCTCGTTTTTACACCTACGAGGGGGCCTTTTAGGAGGAAGCCGGAGGGTAGAAGTGTTATCTTATTTGAGATCCCAAAATCGACATTCTCAGCAAAATTCAGCTTGTTCGCATGATTTTTAGAGGTAAAATCTCTGACGACTCAACTATAAACTATCCGCGATGCACTGTTATGAGTACAAATATCCAATATCTCTCCTAAACGTGACACTTAGGAGAGATATTAGATAATACCAATATACAAAAATAACACCACATTTTTGTGGACATCCTGTTTTGGCCATGATGGTAAGTGGTAAGATTTGATATTTTTACGAACATTCTTTTACTTCTAGGGTTACCACCGTTGCAGTTGTTTTCATGTTGATTGTGGGTACGGCGTTTGATTACTATTTGGAGCATCTTAAAAAGTGTAATATGAAAGATAAAAATTTCTCCCACTTCAGTAAACAGCTTGATATGGCTATGCCAGATTTAAAAGCAAAAAATGGTAAGATTTTTAAATAAACTCAATTATCCTGCTTTATTTCGCACAATAGTTTTGGTTAACGAATTAGCAGTTTCTACTGGCATTTGTAATTGTATCATCTTTTCCCGTAAAATGAACCAGTCAACATTGTCGTAGGCTCCTTTAACATTCAAAAACATGGATCCGCAGTATTCTATTCATTTTAGGGAGGGTGTGGCAAATTTGAGAAATAAAAAAATTGGTTAGATAAGCAATAATAAATATAGATGTAAATTGAGAGTCTTCACTGAGAGGAAGGAGTATCCCTCAGAAAAGTTTTGAAAATAACGTTTTTGGAGCCAAAATTATAACTTAACGCCTTCATACAAAAATGAAGCAAACTAAATATAATTTGAATATTTAAAAACTTTTTTAATGTTTTTTACAAAAACATGATGCAAATTTAACAAGTTTATTTCCTCCTGGATAAGCCTTCGATTTGTGAAGCAAGATAAATTGTCTGTTCTTAAACACTATTATTTAAACAACAATTTGCGTGGATCAATTGTAAAACTTTCTCTACAAACTCTTCCTTTTGTGATAATAGTTGTTTCCGATGAATGCTCATTAGAGCTAACCCATTAAAGCGATCTTCGACTATTGTTTGTACTCCGCAACCATGTTTTTTTCTTCCAAGACTGTTGAACGACCTCTAAACTGTACACAAATACAAGGCAATGTTACGAGAATTTCCAGCAATCTTTTTGTTATCGGATAAAAAGTAGTGAACGCTCGAACCAGTTCAAAGGTGTTGAAGTTGTCCAACTCATTATTAAGGTGTTTTTTATTCCAATATTTTACTCACACCGCATTGATAACCGATAAAAAAGAAGAATTATTTGAAATAATGAAAGAACTGGACGTAGAAGCTGGAAAGATAGGCCTTAATATGAATTACAGCAGGACCAAAATCATAACAAATACAGATGAAGATCACAATAAGGATCGGACAAGATGAAATAGAACAAGTTCAGGATTATATATATCTGGGTCAAACTATAAAACTTAACAAAGAAAACCAAACAGCAGAGATAAAAAGACGAGTTAGACTGGCATGAGTGGCATTTGGCAAACTAAGCTATATTCGTCAAAACAAAGATATCCACAGCATCTTAAGACCAAAGTATACAATCAATGCGTACTCCCTGTTCTCACTTATGATTCTCAAACGTGGACATTTACAAAAGCAAACATGAACAAAATCATAAAAACCCAAAGAGTAATGGAAAGATAAATGTTGCACATAAGACTAATGGATAAAAAGAGAAACGAGTGGATAAGAGAGAAAACAAAAGTGCGGGATGTTAGACAAGAAGTTGCAAAATTAAAATGGAGATTTGCCACCGATGGAACAAAATTTCTTATAAATTGGAGACCGTGGGTATATAAACGAAGCAGAGGAAGGCCCCAAATGAGATGGGCAGATGATATCAGGAAGCACGTGGGCTCTAAGTCGATGACTGTAGCAACAGACATAGAAGAATGGAAAAGGATTGGGGAGGCCTATCTCCGAAGATGGACCGAAGAAGGCTAATTAGATAGATAGACAGAACAAAGCTTGTGCTCAAAGTTCAAAGAATCTAAAATTCGTTGAATTGCATATTTGGACTTATTAATTAAGTATTAGTTGTGCTTGGAAATACTTCCAGTTTGAGCTAAATGTATTCTCAGAACTCATAAGGCCATTAAAATATTTGGCTCTACGAATTCAGAGGTGGTTGCTGTTGCTTTTAGATTTAAACAATATTAGGTAAATAAAATAATAGCAGATTTCAAATTTTCATTAAAGTTTTGTTAAGTTTATGTGGTTTTTTCGTCCCAGCTAGAATGTAGAAACAGAGTAGTTGCGTTCAAAATCAAGATAAAGTTACAACTTTGTATTTTTATATATTGCTTATTAACCAATTTTACACTCGCCTCGTCCTCTTTAGGGGGGACAGCTGCCCCCCTGCCCCTCGCTGTGGACGCCCATGGTTAGACTTATTTGGATGTCAGTAACTATATCTGTCACTGCATCGATGGTACCAAATTCCTTTTTAAAACCATATTGTGTAGCTGGAAGTGCACCACCAGTTTACTTTTCTTTATTCTTCTCTTTCTTTGATTGTCCTTTCTATATTTTTAATTTGCATAGTCCTATTGTCTCCTTAGACTGCCACAATTCCCAGACAATGGCTGCAATCGACCTTTGTAGCAATTACCAAAAAGCCAAGTGCAACAACTTGCTCAGATCACAGAACAATAGCTTTAATGAGTCACACACTTAAAACATTTTTGAAAATAATTCACAGCAGAATTGTTAAAACTCTTGAATATGAAATTAGTGACACACAATTTGGCTTTAGAAATAGTATGAGTACAAGAGATGCTTTGTTCGGCTTGAATGTGCTGGCTCAGAGATGCATGGACATGAATCAGGACATGTACTTATGTTTTGTAGACTTTGAAAAGGCATTTGATAAGGTTCAACATAAAAAGCTTGTAGATATATTTAAAAGCAAAAATATTGACAGTCGTGATATGAAAATTATATCTAATTTATATTGGAATCAAACTGCCAAAGTAAGAGTTGACAACCAATACACCCAAAATATCAAAATACAGAGAGGAGTCCGCCAGGGTTGCGTGCTGTCCCCACTACTTTTCAATGTCTACAGTGAAGCGGTATTTCAAAAAGCGCTCTCAGACTCAATGGAAGGTATATCTATCAATGGAGAAGTTTTGAATAACTTACGTTTTGCAGACGATACAGTAATAATGACGGATAACAACAATGATTTACAGAACGTAATGCAACGCCTTAATGAACGCTGTCATGAGTACGAACTGAAGATAAATTTAAAGAAAACTAAATACACGATCATGACTAAATCTGCACCTAAATCTGCACATGCAAATATTCAACTGACTATTGAAGATACTGCAATTGAGAGTGTTAATAACTATAAATACTTCTTCTTCACGTGCCATCTCCGCGACGGAGGTTGGCAATCATCATGACTATTATGATCTTAGATGCTGCTGCTTTGAATAGTTCAATTGATGTGCATCCGTACCATTCCCTCAAGTTACGCAACCATGAGATTCTTCTTCTTCCTACACTTCTCTTGCCCTGGATTTTCCCTTGTATAATCATTCCCTTGTATAAATACTTAGGAACATGAATAACATCAGATGTAGACCAAACCAAAGAAATTAGGACACGCATTGAAATAGCACGTGCATCATTCATTAAACTTAATAAGTTTCTTTGTTGTCGGGATATAAGGTTAGAACTACGCCTGAGAATGCTTCGATGTTACGTGTTCTCTACTCTTCTTTATGGCTTGGAAGCATGGACACTAAAACACGTCCATCTGAATAAGTTGGCCGCCTTTGAATTTTGGTGTTACAGAAGAATCCTACGAATATCATGGATTCAAAGAATGTCAAACGTGGAAGTAACTAGAAGGATAGGAAATGAGGCGCAAATATTATTAATTATCAAAAGACGAAAACTTGAGTACTTAGGACATGTGATGAGAGGGCAAAAATACGCATTATTACAACTTATTATGCAAGGCAAAATCTGAGGAAAGCAAAATGTGGGAAGACGAAGAATATCCTGGGTTAAGAACTTAAGGGAATGGTTTGAATGCAGTAGTGCAAAAGTTTTTAGAGCGGCAGTCAACAGAGTGCGCATAGCCATGATGATTTCTAACCTTCGATAGAATATGGAACTTAAAGAAGAAGAATGTCTTCTTATACTTGTCTCCATCTCAGTTTAGGTCTGTTTCTGGTTCTTTTACCTGGTGGTGTTCATTCCTTTATAACTCTTAACCAACTGCTCTTCTCTCTTCTCATTGTGTCCATACCATCTAACTCTTTGTCCTTTCATTGCTTTAACTATGTTCTCTTGACCCATCCATTGTTGTATTTCGTGATTCATCCATTGTCTTGCATCCTCTTTGTTTTCCCTTTTTGGTTCCAGTATTTTTCTGATAATCTTTCTCTCAAAAACTCAAAAATTTTAAATTGCTCTTCTTTTCTTGCTGTTAATGTAAATGTTTTTGCAGCATAGACTACTGGTTATCGGTGGTGTTTCGGGTTATCTTCTTATCTCTAAAGTTTTTTTATTTCTATAAAACGCCGTGTTTTACGCTTGAATCCTTCTTTTCATATCTCATATTTCTTATCTTAATATCGTCATGTAAAAAATTTGCATTCATATATCATTGTTGTAAATTATTTACCAAACATAGTATGTGGTGGAAGCATATTAGATTACTAAGTAAATATCATGTAAATAAATAAAATGCTTTTGCTTTAGATCACGTACAAAACATTTAACTTTGTATATATTTGTATTTGCAGGGCTTTATGTAGTGAACAACAATAACACTACAAATTGTAGCAATGATGATCACAGCCGTAGCATAGATATTAATAGTAGCAACCCTTCAAAACCGCGTGAACCTCTTATAAGTATGTATATAGTTTTATTCTATTCCCATCCTGATATTAAAGTATATTTTAAAAGTTGTTATAGGAGTAAATTAAAATTGTTTTGAACTGTGGGTCATACTAAAGCTCGGTTCATAATAAAATTAAAAAGGCTATAGCGGGATAAGATGGTCAAAAGTGTCCCCGCACCGATCAGTATAAAAACACGTCCTTATACAAATTTTTAGCTTTCCAGAGGCCACATAACCTCTTAAGGTTGATCTTCACCCTCGATTAATTTGTTTCTGATCCTCTACTGTAGCATGCTACTGTGGTAAATTTTTTAACTTAATTGTAGATTTCTACATGATGACTCTGTAATATTTTCAAACCCTAACATAAATTGCAGTTTTCTATCATTATATCCATTGGCTGAGTTGCCAAGTTGTATAAACAGTAATTTTATCAAATACGCTATAATTTATCTGCTTACTAGTAGGTCAAGTAAGCAAATATATCTTTAACATCTTTATGTATAATACTTAACTGCTCTGCTGTGTCAGTCGAAATATAATATACCAAATAAATCATATTATCTAAACAATTTTATCGACAAAGAAATTATGTAGGTACTTGCGGCTATATCTGTGAATATCGTATTACCATTAAATTCGTACATCATAATAATTATATTACAATTTTGTTAATAGGTAAAAATTAAATGATCTGGTATTATGTAATATTTTAGTCGGAAATAACAAAAATGTTCTTCCTCCTCTTTATATTTCTTCATGCTTCATTAGTATTTTATATTCTCCTTGTTCTGGCTTTATTGGTCTGTTTATTCTTATAATTTTTCTTTTAATAATACTTACTTTTTCTTTATCTTTTTTCATAAGACACATTACTTCCGCTCCGTATGCCATCATCGGTCTAATTGCTGCTCTATATATTTTTGTCTTTGTTCACATGGAATGGGATGGAATAGTGTTCACAATTACATCCGAGCATTCATTAAAAAGAAAGAAGAAGAAGAGAAACACCAACCGGGCCAATGACAGAGATAAGATCTAATTACTATTTTATTGGAAATAAGCATAAAAAAATTTCAAACCGCCCCCTCAGACAAATTCTGGGTACGCCACTGGTTATGCAAGGAACACTATTATTTATAAATACTAAAATAATTAACTAAAAACGCCTAAATAGGTTTTTAAAACTAAATAGGTTTTTTATAGATATATTACTTATAGAGTGTAAATTTTATGATATCGTACCTTCAAAATAAAAATTGCAGTATCTACTATTCTGTAACTCTGTAAGTTTCATGACCGGTTCAACGTTCAAACCGATAACATTTCTATTAAATTTTGTTGTAATCTGCCAAAGTGTTGTACAAAGCGATGATAAATACTACCATTGCTTCAGATAGAGCCATCTCCCTACATTACAATTTGAAGGCGGCAGTTCAAGACAGACGAGATTTTTCATAATGTTTAGGAAAAAATATTTAACGTTTTATTGCAAATATTTTCCACTTTTACAGTTTTATATATGTTATTAAAAAAATTTTCGGTTTCTTAAAGAAGCTTTTTCCGACTTTATTTTTTTCTGCATGGAATTTTACTTTAAAAAATCTGAAAAAATTCATGAAGGTGTATTGAAAATTGAGCCTAGGAATAATCATTGAAATTTTCAATAATTTCTTAGGTTATGTTAATAATTTTTTATGTATTTTTTTCGTTCTTTTCAATTTCTGATCGGAAAGCATCAAAAAATAAAAAAAAAACCGTTTTTTTACTCATTTTTTTGCACATAACCTCAAAACTCAGTTGGTAATTCAACATTTTTCAACATTTATTCTTCCACATTATCAAATTCTATTTTAAAAGACCCCATTTAACTCTTTCATAAAGATAAAATTCGAAAATACCACGTTTTTATCCTTTTCGCACTTTTTTTTACCCTACCTCAAAATCAGATAGTTAGATGTATGCTTTTCCATCTATTCTCTAACGGGCTATGAATCTTCTTCTTCTTTGTATGCCGTGCTTGTATTCAAGCGTTGGCTATCGTCATATTGATAAGCTGATGAAATGATTCTCGGTCGGCAGCTAGATGAAACAGTTCCTCGACCATTCGACCTGTCCATTGTCTAATGTTACGCAGCCAGGACTTTTTATTTTTTCCGACCCAACGTTTTCCTTCGATTTTGCCCTGAATAATTAACCGAAGTAAGCGATATTCAGGTCCTCTCATTATATGACCTATGTATTGGACCTTTCTCATTTTGATGATGTTGATCAATGTTCGCTCTTTGTGCACGGTCTCTAGCACGCGTTCGTTAGATATATGTGCTGTCCACGGGACTCTGAACATGCGACGGTAACACCATAACTCAAACGCTTCTAATTTGTTAAGATTTTTTATTTTTGTTGTCCAGGTTTCACATCCATAGAACAAAGTGGACCAGACGTAGCACTTCAATATTCTTAGATGTGTGGTCAACGACAGACTTCTACTGCATAATACAGAACGCCAGTTAATAAAGTTTTTCCGTGCGAGTTCTATTCTGGTCGAAATTTCCTCGTCACTTTCAACCCTGCAGTCAATCCAGCTACCCAGATATCTAAAGTGTTCCACCCTTTCCAGGATTTTGTTATCTAATCTTAGTACTGAGTCTTCGATATTAATTTTTCCGACCACCATCCATTTTGTTTTTTTGTGTTGATTGTTAAGCCCTTTTCAGTGCATTCGTTGTTTAAAGCATTCAACAGAGTTTGAAGGTCTTTTAGACTCCCTGCCATTATTGCGGTGTCATCGGCGTATCTGACGTTGTTAATAATTTCACCACCGTTCTTAACACCTTCGCGGCGATTATTTAACGCTATTTCAAAAACTGGTTATATAATCATTTATAATAATATATAATAATAATAATCATTTTTAACTTACAAATTCTCAAAGTGCGAAAAAATCGTGTTTTCTAATATTTTTCCACTTTATTGGCTCATAACCTTAAAATCTAGTAGCTAAATGATCGAATTTCCGCGTATTTTTGATCGCTCCCTTCAATTTTGTTATACCGCTTGTCTTTTTTTTCTTAGAGAGTCAAAACTCGAAAAAAACCATTAGCTTTAAGATTGACCCTTCCTCAACAATTGTTTTTAGAGCTTTTAATCGCATGTCACTTTTTGTGGGATATATCATCCCTTTGTCCTGAAATACATTGCGAGTTAATATCGAAAATCTCGAGTAGTATTGAAATTCTCGAAGTAATTGGTCAAATTGAAGTTTAGAGTTGAATATTATAATTGCCATATATCTATAATGCGTAGAAACAGGTTTTTTCAAGTTTTTGACTATATAAGAAAAAATAAAGACCAGTAGTATAACAAAATTGAAGGGTGCGATCAAAAACACGTGGAAATTCGATCATTTTAGCTACTAGATTTTAAGGTTATGAGCCAATAAAGTGGGAAAATATTAGAAAAACACGATTTTTTCGCAATTTGAGAATTTGTAAGTTAAAAATGATTATTTTAACAATAACGATTCACAGCCCGTAAGAAAATAGATGGAAAAGCATACATCTAACTATCTGATTTTGAGGTATGGTAAAAAAAGTGCTAAAAGGATAGAAAAACGTGGTATTTTCGAATTTTAGCTTTATAAAAGAGTTAAATCGGGCCTTTTACAATGGAATTTGATAATGTGGAAGAAAAAATGTTGAAAAATGTTGAATTACCAACTGAGTTTTGAGGTTATGTGCACAAATAAATGAGTAGGCGAGTCCAGTTTTTCGGAAACTATTGCAAGATATTTCCATCGTCGCAGCTTTACAAGAAACACTGGCAACAGCATAAGGCGACACATTTTCTATTTCTTGTGCGTAGTAAGTTTTCAGCGGTGCCATAAAAGCAACATTTAACGGTTGCATTTTATATGTAGAATGTGGTGAAAGGCAAATAATTCTCACATGATTCTGTTTGGCCAAATCTATTAGAGCAACGTTTCTCGTATGAGAATAGTGACCATCAAGGTCGAGAAGAAAGGGGTCTCCAGCTGAACGTTTACATGGCATTCTGCGACAGCCCCAGTGGAAGTTCCTAGCATCAACTCTGTCTTCATATTTTTTCTAGGGAAGATTATTAATGGTGATATGAAAACTCATGCAGCATTCATACATGTAATAGCAGTAATCAGCTTGCCCCTTTCTGCTGAAGTAAGTGACGAAACCTGCCTCTTCCCTCTCATGGAAATTACTTTGCTATATTTGTGTTGAACAATTGTAAGGTCCGTTTCGTCTATATTGAATATACATTGTGCAGGGTTAGTAAGCTTAAGATATTCTGGTTCATACAGGTCAAAGAACCTGGATACATTTTCAGGAGTAAAATATTTTACTCGAGCACATGACATTCCCTGAGGAGTACGCATTAAAAGTCTCGGATGCCTTTTCAGAAAGAGCCCCAACCATTTCTTTCCGGCTGATTTTTTGACTCCGCTAAGTGGTATTGAGTTTCGTATTGCAAGTTGAAATCCCAGTCGTTCTATATCACGCGCTCTTAGCCCGAAATAACGTTGCTCCATAGTTAGGGCATACTCAACCAACTCATTTTCTAATTTCAAAGGAAGAATAGGTCGGCGGCCAATTGATATCCCGACGAGTTCTTCTGGAGCCTTGTCTGATCTCACATATCGTTCTAAGGTACCTTTTGGTACTCCAAAAACTTTTGAGGCCTTTAAATAGCCCATCTCTCTATTTCTTACTGTATTTACAGCCCGCATCATATCATTTGCGTTCCATTTTTTATTTTTTGGCGGCATCTACAAACAAAAAACACATAAAAATAAAAATTTTACACGGGGTCCTAATTTGACACACTGTCAAATTTGGAACCTACAGGTGTCTCAAATTAGGATTTTTTCGTTAAAAATAAAACGCATTTTTGTTGGTTATGTATGCCACACAATTACCGTTTAATTTGCATAAAATGTATTAACTAATATTAAATTAACAAAAAAAAAATAATTGGAGTAAATGTAATCATCTTACCTTGATGTATTGTAAGTTTTTTGAATTCCGAAAAAAATTTGTCTAATGTGTAAACTAAATTAACGTCGACTAAGCGTCAACTAAAAGCAGATCTACCACTACTGCACAGAATGATCAGTTTTTAATATTTTCACTAGATGTCACCCTATCGTACACAAATATACGACGGTGTCTCAAATTATGCGCCTGTCTCGAATTCGGTGCCTTTCCTCTAGCCAAAAATTATTAACATAACCTAAGAAATTATTGAAAATTTCATTGATTTTTCTTAGGCTTAATTTTTAATATAAAAATTTGAAAAAAATCAGAATATTTTGTATTCGAAAGATCCGTCTTCATGATTTTTTTCAGATTTTGTAAAGCAAAATTGAGTCCAGAAAAAAATAAAGTCGAAAAAAGCTTCTTTTTTAGATTTAAGAGGTTCTATGGCCTCTGGGAAGCTAAAAATTTGTATGAAGTCATGTTTTTATATGCTTTATTGAAAGCACAAGTCGCGTTGCTGATTGGTGCGGGGGCACTTTTGACCATATTAACCCGCTATAGTCCTGTCGAATGAACGAGATAAAAATGGCTCAAAAATATTTGAGCACATAATACAGCTAGATTATTAACTTAGTGGTTCGCCCGCTTTATCCTGTGTGGTTGTTGAATTAAGTTTAAATTTTTAAATTGTTTTAGGATTTATTTTAAAGGAACTGTTATTATCATTCTCAGTTAGGATAAACATGAGCTACATCTGTGACCAAACTGTTGGAAGCGATACCATATCAGTAATTCACGGTTTAAAAGCCATAAGCATGGCTTGGGTTATTTTAGGTCACACATGCATCGTTATTTTTAAATACTCAGGTGAGATATAATTAGTATTTTGTGATTTTATAAACATTTTAAAGATACCTAAAATTACTAAAAACCTAAATATTACTATTATGTTAACTACATCATATTTTTGTTTAGATAATATGGAATATAGAAGAATTGTGCAGAAAGAGTTCCTCTTTCAAACAGTGACTAACGGAACATTCAGTGTGGACACTTTTTTCTTTTGCAGTGGTCTTTTAGTCTCTTTTCTCTACTTTAGAACAAACGCTAAAGGAAAATTAGATTCCTTAAATAAAGGTAACGGATTCATAGCAGGGATACTACACTTCCTGGGATTGGTATGCTACAGGTTTGCTCGGTAGGTACACTTTACAGTACAATTTTCATAACAATAAATAGATTTCATTATTGTTCCTTATCGTGAAATATTGTGTAAGTACTATACAGTGACGTAGCTAAGTGGGTGTACAGGGGGGCCGGACAGCCCCGAAATATTTCAAATAATAATGATTTTAAAATTCAATAAAAACGTAAAAATTATTAAATTGGACAAATTTATATTAACAAATTTAACACATATTTTGATTTTTCTGAAGATTATTGAGAAGATGGGAATCAAATAATATTTGTTCTATTCACAAAACCTTATCAGGAAGTCATCATCATCATTCAATCTTCGCTTATCCACTGCTGGACATAGATCTCCCTCATAATTTTCCATCTATTTCGATCTTGTGCCTCTTGCATCCAATTCCTATGACAACGTTTTAGATCGTCAGTCCAACGTGTTGGTGGACGACCTCTGCTTCGGTAGGCATCATCTCTTGGTCTCCGTTCCAGTATTCGCTTTTTCCATCTATTATCTGTCATTCGAGCCACGTGACCTGCCCAGTTCCATTTCAGTGTTGCTACTCTCTCTACTGCATCAGCCACTCCTGTTCTTTGTCGTAGCTGGCGATTTGGGATCTTGTCTCGTAGCGAAACGCCCAACATAGCACGCTCCATCGCCCTTTGACACACACGGATCTTTTGAACTGTTCTCCTTGTCATGGTCAACGTTTCCGCACCGTAAGTTAACCCTGGCAAAACACACTGATTAAACGTTTTTCTTTTAAGGCATATTGGTATATCAGACGATTTGAAAATATGGTTCAGCTTGCTGAAGGCTGCCCAAGTCAGTCTTATACGACGGAGAAGCTCAACGGTTTGGTTATCTTTTTCTATGCGAATCTCATAACCTAGGTATTTATAGGCCATTACCTGGTCTATGGATCTTGTTCCTACGCATATATCTTCGCTGACTACAAAATTTGTCATCATCTGGGTTTTAGATATATTTATTTTCAATCCCCCTTCTAGCGAGGAAAGGTAGAGCTGATTTAAAAGTTCTTTGGCCTCATCTATCCTATCAGCTATTAGTACAATATCATCTGCAAACCTTAGATGGCTAAGCTTTTCTCCGTTTATGTTTATGCCCTTGTCGGTCAGTTTTGCCCTTTTACATATACATTCCAAAAGCGTAGTGAACAGTTTCGGCGATATGGTGTCCCCCTGGCGTACTCCACGTTGTATCGGGAATTTCTGGGTTTGACGATCACCCACTCTAACACTGGCTGTTGCGTTTTGGTATATGTGTTTAATTATATTTATATACGGATAGTCAATTCGGCATTCTGTCAAGGCTTCCAACATTTTTTGTTGATTTACGGTGTCGAATGCCTTTTCATAGTCGACACATATTAAAGCTATCAGGAAGTACTTAATATCAATAGTTTTCAAGGTATAAATTAATAAAGTACAAGAAATACAATTTCTTCACCTAATATAATTTATACGATCAGTTTTCTCACGTATATATTAGAACAGGGGTTCCCAAACTTTTTTGTACAACACACCCTTTTGTTAAATTTAAAGTTTTTCATGTGCTTGCATTTTCTTTATTAGTATGCCTATTTGTGGCTGAGTTTTAGTAAGTGCACAATGTAAGTTACTAGCAGCATTAAGTTTATTCCGATACTTTGTTTTAATTGGCACAAGTGTTGAAAATGCTTTTTCGCACAAATACGTGCTTGAAAAAGGCAAATATGAACGAAGAGCTTCCCGTGATACACTAGGATACGCTTTGAAATGTTTTAACCAAAATGAAGGTATGTCCATCATATCAAAGTTGTATTTGTCAGGACAATCATGTTGTATTTGCAAAGCATGTTCTTGAAGTTATTTAGGCAGGGAGTCTATGTTGACATGGAATATGTCAATTGACATTCTGAAAATAATATTCTAAAAATAATAATATAAGTGTTTGGGAAATATTTCTGGAACTCTTCAATTAGGCCCTCCAAATGGTTTGATATTTGGATTTTCAAACTTGATCCTTCATAAATGTCCTTGAAGCGTGTTTCTTCTGAGATTGACTCTACTTTAGGGAAACTCGAATAATTACAGGGGTTTGCTGATATTTTACGCCTCCAAAGTTGTAATTTCTCAATAAACATCTTGATCGCATCACGATGAGTAACTATATTTGAGTCTCTACCCTGCAGTTATAGGTTAAGGCTGTTCAACGGGTCAAAAATGTCTGACAAATAAGTTAATATTACTTGGGTACTTAAGACAACTACTACTACAACTTTAAGACAGCATTCAGTTCATTTAAAAGAGTTTTCGCTGCCAATGCCTATTGATGTATCCCAGTGTGATGTAACACAATGTATCCCAGTCACATCAGCCTTTTTCTCTCTTACTAATTGTATAAATTCTCAGCGAGAACCAAGCATTGAAGGCGCGCCATCCGTATATATACCGATCAGTTTTTGCCAAGAGAGTTCATGTTTGTCAAAAAAATCTGACACTGCTTTTATAACATCAATAGCTTTTGTCGTGGTCTCCAACTTTGTAGAAGAGAGTAGCTCGTCTTTCATTCTTTCTTTTTAAATATACCGAACATAAACAATTAACTGAGAACATTGTGGTATGTCTTCATTCTCGTCTAGCTGAATAACAAAAAATGGCCATTGTTTTACTGCATCAACTTTCTGGTTTTGTATGTCTTCGGCCACATCATCAATGCGACGTTTCACAGTATTGTCAGAAAGAGGTATTTGAGAAAATTTTTGCTTACTCTGCGTTCCAAGAATAATATCAGCTGCCTTTAACAAACACGTTTTATTAAGTGTCTCTCCAATAATATGGCACTTCTTTTCTTTAGCAACCAGAAGTGATAGATCATATGAAGCTTTAAGCACTTTTTCAGATGACTGAGCCGTAGAACCAGTACTATCTAACTTCATACGTTTTAAATTTTCAGATTTTGTAGCAAAAGATTCCTTTGGTTTGTCCTTAAAAGAGTTATGTTTAGGTGACATATGTCTTTCAAGAGTATTAGATCTCATTGCATCATTGTTTAATACTTCATAGCAAATTAAACACTGAGGATGTTCGACATTATCTTTACACGTACAAATAAACCCATATTTGATATAATCATCATTATACTTGCGTTTCTTTGCTAAGCTCATCTTGACTACAATAACTTTTCTGACTAAAATCAACGAAATCAATGAAAGTCAACTACGACAATTAAAATTGCATAACATGTACGATTTTATAATGCAAAAATACGTGCTGGCTAGGCCGAGGTATCCCAAGTCACAAGTGATCAGCAGCGGTTAGCTGGCTTGTGTCTGGTACGGGAGGGAAGGAGAGAGGCAGTGCTTGGAAACGCTTGTGGCTATTGCCACATTGAACGGCTCACATTCCATTCTTTCAACCATTCGATTTCAAATTTTTGTGTAAAGTCAGATGTTACAGTGGTTTGTTTTAATTTTCTAAACATCATGGTTAATTTAGAATTGTAGAAAGACTACCTAAATTTAATTTAATTTTCGACGTGTCTTACGCCCCACCTGACATGTCCTCACGCTCCCTAGGAAGAGCGCGCCCCCCAGTTTGGAAACCCCTGTATTAGGCCGGTTACAACCTGGCGGTTATAACCGGCAAAAAAACCGGTTTTCGGTTTTGTTAATCCAATAGGTTACAAGTTTGCACTTTCAGTTTGCTTCTGCATTTATAAAATAAAATAAAATTTGAATTATGGTTTTGTTTGGAATAACAACTTGAGAATAATAATTATGATTGGGATCCAAAATAATACTTAACCTAATCCTAATCACCGTAAAAACCTAATAACCGGTTTTTACTTTAAAAATAAAAAACCGGTTATAACCGGGACAAAAAAACAACCGATCAAACCGGTTATTGTGAAATAAAAAAACCGGTTTTTGGTTAAAACGGTTTTTGGTTAAAACCGGTAGGTTTTTCCCATCCCTAATTAGAATATTTCGATATCTGTAATCCAAAAATTTGGTCGTCAAAATAGATCCCGTCTGAACTAATAAACAATTATTAATCAATACCATTTATTTTTTATTCCAGATTGACATTCCCCTATTTATTTACTCTCGGGGTAGTTGAAGTTAGTATGAAATGGTTTGCCTACAACTCAGTATTTGAACCTCCCACCAACGACCACATAAACTGCCCAAATTATTGGTGGAGGAATATTCTTTATATTAATACACTATTTCCAGTCGATCAAATGGTAAGAAAACAACAACACGAATTATTTTAAAGTCACAGTTTGTAATTATAATATTTTTGTATTTTTAGTGTATGCTATGGAGTTGGTACCTTTCAGATGATACACAATTTTATGTTGTTGGAGCTGTCATATTAATTTTGGCCACAAGGTAAATTTATAATTTATGTTAGCAATACAACCATATTAATATTAAACTTTCCCATTTTATAGTATCAAATTTTTTTTATTTATATTATATATTTTTTGTTGTTTTAGTCACTTCAAAAGTGCTGCAGCTTTGTTAATAACGTTCATGGTGAGTTCCTGGATGACAACCGGCTATATAGCTTATAGCAATAGCCACATACCTGGCTCTGATGATCCTTTAGCGCTTTTCGACAAAATTTACGACAAACCCTGGACACGATTAGGACCATATTTGATTGGAATGTGCACTGGATGGTTGTTGTTTAAGAAAAACTGCAAGATACAAATGTCAAAGGTAATAAAAAGTTTTTAGTTTTTTATTTCATTGAGAGTATTGGATTTTCAGAATAGAATCGAATAGAAATATGACATAATGACGGTAATAGATTTTTGTTTCGATACAAGGCAGCGGCAAGCCGCTTATACGTATTTCGACCTCTTTAGGTCTCATCAGAGCGGTATATGCCACCGCTCTGATGAGACAGGTTCCTCTGTTCTTGGAGATATATTCAGTGACAAAGACTTTGGTAGGAAATTTCTTGATATACATTAATGAATGTACAGTAGTGCATATTCTTTGCTAATATGCACTACTACTATGTTTTGACTTAATTGTAATTAAAAAAATGCCTTATTGAAAATACAGACAAGCTTATTTAGAAAATCACTGAAATTATATCCACGTCCACAAAGAAAAAGTGCCACCCAGAAGTCAAGCACAAATTTTGGAATTCACAATTTTACGATTTTTCCGCTCTAGAATTAACTGAGCATAGTTCTGACGCTCTGCGTCAGATACTATACAAATAAAGTAGTCCATATGGGGTAAAATATAATAAAATATATTAAGCTGCATGTAACATACAGATTGAACCAATTTAAAACGGAACATACAATTTAATATATGTCTGTTTGAACTGCATTTGAAATAGTGGACCAATATAAAACTTGGACAAAAATAAATACATACCCGGTGATAGACATTGTATAAAATATCGTTCAACTATCTGTCTCCTTTAAAGGAAAGAGGAGTTTGCCTAATAGTCGGAGAGATAGAGCCGAAATTTTGAACTGATCAGTAATATGACATTTCTCTATTGGAATATATTCATTGTATCTGGGTTAAGACTTTGCCTTACAGGCGGACGTCCCTCGTGGTACAGGGGGTGGCTATACAGGGATGAAGTTGAAATTTTTTTCGGAAAAATTAACGATCGATAATATGGCTGAAATTTGCCCAGAGTAAGATCTTGGTATAACTAGACGAAATCCCAAAGGGCGGACGCTAGAGTGGATACATAAGGGGTGGCGGACAGGGGTGAAGTTACAATTTTTTGGGGAAAAATTAACGATAAGTAATATGTCCGCCATTTTCATGGCTTATTATTTAGCCCCTAAAAACTCTAAATCCAAAAGGGCGGACAGCTGGGTTGGTACAGAGAGCCACAAAACGGGGTCAAATGTACCACTTGCCTGCGCATTTTAGGTCTCGGTAACAATTTTCAAACTGATTTTATTATGATATTTTTATACCGATTGATTTGAAAATTTGTATGCTCACTGCTGTTACTATTCTGAGAAGCGTCAAGTAGAGTTTTCCTCAAAATTTTCCAAAAAAATTTCCGTAAATGAAAATTTTCGTAATTTTTTGAGGTAAAATCTAATTTGTAGAATCCTTTCAATTTTCTGTAAGTTATACCATGATTTTTTTCCAAAAATTTTCAAACGATTTTTCCGATAAGAAAAAAAAATTTAGAAAAACTTCGTCATTTTTCTCACTCTCATTGATGTTATCACATTCATAATCTTCGTCACTTTTACTTTCAATAATATCACATTCATTATCTGCTTCATTTTCAATCACTACTTCTCGAACTGATTCTGGCATCTGAGGTCCACTAAACCATTTGAATTTATATGTTTCATCTTCAAACTCCCAACCATGTTCTTCAACAATCAATTCTGTTGGTACTTTTTTATGAGCATTTGTCCAAATATTTGAAATATAATGAGCTCGCAGTAGATGTTGGTGTAATTCATCTTGACATGATGGTAAGCTTGAAGCATCGAAATTTTTTAGTTTTTTTTTAAGGCTCGTTCACATCATGCAACTTAAACTGCCGGTTAAATAGTAAAAATCTGACATCGTTTACTTTTCTTTTTGGAATTGTTCTCGTCAGTCCTGTTCCATATAAGTGACTAAGGTTTCAAAAACTTCATTACAATCGAAGTCAGTCAAATCGAAGTTGAATAAAAGCATCTTGATACTTATTACATTTAGCGCATGTGTCTAGAATTACTGATCTAAATGAACGCGCATCATTATTATTTTAATATTTTAAAATAATAATGATGCAAAATTAATGTCCAAACAGAATTTGTAAAATTATAATTAACTAATGAAAAAAAATTCAATCAACTTGAAAGTTAAAAAAAAATCGGTTGCCTGTAAAGTCGGTTTTACGGGCGAAGATTTTACGTGACAACGTCTTTTTCTCGGTAGAATATTTATTGATATGAATATTATTAAATTGCACAATAGGAACAAGGAATTGAATGAAAATAAGAATTGCACAAATTTTAACTATAGAAATATATTTTGTTTACTAAAACATTGTACATGTAAACTTAAACTTAACTAATTTCTATTTGAGTGATTTTGTTGAGGATAGGACGATGATAGGAGAAATATGAAATGAAAGGAAGTGTTTCTGCTGTAATGTGTCTTGAACGCCAAGAACGCTCGAGAAAGACAGAGACACAAGCACGGAAGCACGCACCGATTCAACGCGCCTAATTCTCTAGTGCTGCGCGCGCAGCGGACCGATCATGTTTGAGTGGGAGAGAGACGCAAGGCATTCGCCGGTCCGGCGGGCCTCTCTCTCGTTCGGTGACTCACTGTAACAGACGTGAGCGGGCGTTACACTATTTCATGAATGACTCCGAGCCACAACCTAATTTAAGACGTTGTCACGTCAAAAAAATATTGAAAATATCTACAAAGTAAATTTCAAAACTTAAAAAATTGGTAATTCCACTATTAAATTGATTTTTATTAATAATTATTTATAAAATGTTAAAGGAATTCTACAATTTGAATTTTACCTATTGATAAATAGAAATAATATATTTTGTATTTGATTATTAATGTAATAATAAATCAAATTTTTCTTATATCTGAACAATCATTATTTATGCAATGTAAATTTAAAAACCTTTTTATTGTAATAAAAAATAAGTAAAATTACTATTTGTTATACCAAAAATATTTAATAGTTAACATTATAAATTCGGCCCTATCTCTTGGACTATAAGGAAGCGATAAGTGGATTGACAGCATAATAACTGCTTTTTAAGTCTAGTTTTTCAGTGATTCTAGGCAACCTATTTGGGTGGAGTTTTGACTTGTTCTTGAATGAGTTCCGAATCCAGTAGCCCGCTGAAGTATTGGATTTTTATAATATAATTATTTGACAACCTTTTGTTGGCCAACCACCTAGAGCGGAGATGAGCCGAAATACATTGATTTCGTATGTTCCGTTTTAAATTCGTTCAATCTGTATATCACATAAACACAAATTATCACGACAACAATTCGACATTTTTAAAAATCTAGTGGTATTTAGTCCACATACGGTTACAAAATGTTAAAATAAAATGTCTCTCTTCATTTGAGCACTGCTTTATCTGTATAGCTTCCTATATTTCCCTTTTTTTTGTGTTTTGTACTTTAAGAATTTTTGTTTGCTCCAAGTTGAAAGTGTGATCTTGTTTTTCATGTTTTGTAAGTGCTGTCGTATTCCTTTTATCATAATTATGTGATTCTAATCTAGAACGTAGGTGTTGACTTGTTTGACCAATGTAAACTCCTTGACAGTCAAGTTTGCTAAAATATTAATTAGTAAGGTTATAACATAACCTTTATATGCTATTTATATATATTATATTTGGCAAATAAATATTTAAATTGTTCAGATAGACCTTTAGAGGTGGAGCGACCTTATTTCATGTCTTTAATCTTCAAGGAGACAGTTCAGTTTCTACCAACCGAGGAGACACATTACCAGATTATTATTTTACATGTATATACTATAAATATTTGAGTTTAAGGTTATAAAAGCATTAAATTTGATTTTGATAATTCAGTTAAATGTATTACAAGTTTAAACGAATAGGAATATTGCATATAATTGGAACACAATGAAAAATGATTTTTAAATATGTCAATATTTAATTTTTTTCCAGCTCGTTTTAATCACCGGATGGACTTTATCAATTGGAGTTTTATTATCCCTAGTTTATGGTTTATATGAAACTAAATTAAATCCTTGGTTGGGAGCTACTTACAGTTCATTAAGTCATTCTGCATGGGCTCTGTCATTGGCTTGGATTGTGGTCGCCTGTATGACCGGATATGGAGGTAAGCAGGTTGTGGATTTTATACTTGAAGAGTGTCCAAGCTAAGTGATCTAAGTGCCAAAACATAAAATTTTGTTTTTATTCAATCAATATGATCTATGTTCCTATGCCAATGTCCCCCTATGAGATCTACGTGCTAACTTCACTCTAGTGATTGCAAACGAAGCCCAAAGATGGAGCCGCCTGTAAGTCCGAGATCATGTGCTGTGCTAATTGATCTAAGTGCCATTTGCAGGTTGACGTATTGTCGTTAGAATCGATTGATGAATTTGTGTTTTAAAGTAAATACAATGGATTCTAGTGCGTTTGATGATAAAAAGAAAACAATATCGTCAAGAAAAAAACAGATTGAAGCTAGATTAAGTGGAAAACCCTACATTACACAAAAATGTAAGCTGTAAAAATTTGGAAAGGCCATTCCAAAAAATGAGGTTAGTACGAGATTTTTAACAGATACTTCGCTTGAAATTTGTGAATAGCTACCTAAAACTTTTTTTATTGCTACTTTGGCTTTGTTGATATGATATGAGTGGCTCAGTTCCATACTTGCCTAAGCCGCATTTTCATTATAAGTCAGAAAGTTGATGTAAAGTAAATTTGCGATAATAAAAAAAGCACTCGATGTAGAAACATTTTAATATATTTTGTAAATAAACAAGATATTACTTTAACTAAAAGTTATACAAAGAAAAATTAAATATGAACACGTGAATTATACTTTTGATAAAAACTTGTAGGCAACTTTGCCGCTAACACTAACATTAAATTAAGTAATACAGTTGTTGGCTAGGCAACGATAAAGTAGGTCGATAAATTATTTTATTGATCATTTTCAACGTCAGACTCAATTGAATCTGCCGTTGTTTCTTCAATGATCCCTGATTGAAGCGATCTATAAAAATTGTGATGTTCTGGAGGTATATATTTAAGAAGATCGCTTAAATCTTTCTTTTTTTCCTTTGTAATAGGTCGTTCATGAGGATACAACAATGGTAGTTCAACAGGCAAATCAGTAATTACAGGTCTACCACGACCAACTCTTTTTGTTAAATCAAGTTTACTAAAGAGATCATCATTTTCGATCCAATTGTATTTATAGTACATCGTTTTGGGCTCCTTTTTACGTAGTTGTATCCATCTGATTTTGAGCCATTCTACTTTTTCCTTCTCTACAGATATTTCTCTGTAAGTTATGGACTCTTCCAAACTTCTTGTAGTAAAAAAGTGATCTGCTGTCATCTGATGCACAACAAATTTTGGTGTTTTCTTTTTAGCCTTTTTAATTACATTCATCCAATCATTTGGATGAAAAATTTGAGGATGATACTTTTTCTCTCTTTCTATTACACCAAAATCTTGATCGCAGCTAGAAAAGCTGCTATGGCCAGGTATAAAAAAATTTAAATCAATTTTTTCAATTTCCGAGTTTTGCAAAATATTACTCAGTGCCAATACAACTTTAATGTTGCGATTTTGACCACCGCAACTATCGCTGTAAAGAGTGATTTCTCTGGTTGCTGATGGTAAGCAGTTCTGAATGTGATAAATAAGACAGGACGCTACTTCTTGGGCTCCTCTGGAAGCTGTGTGTTCGCCCCAAACATGCATGTGGCCAACATTATTTACCTCATCATGGATACCGAGATTATACACCCATAGTTGTCGCTTGTAATATACTACACCAGTTGATAACATTGGTGTAGGTAAAGTTTTTTGAAGGTCAAAAACCATAACTTGTTTTGTTCCATTGCTGGATCTAGCTTCATCTGCATCTCTTTTTTTCATATCTCTTACTGCATCTGCTAATTTTGTCTGTGCCAATAGTTTGTGCCTTAAATTCGTCACAAGTTTGACACGTGTCTTTGTGTGGTTGATGAAAATGTAAGTTAAATTTACTATTGAATATGTATCGAAACATATACAGTGATACTGCTCGATGACCCTCTTCAGTACACTGACTTTTGTATAAGTCATACATGAGTTTCATATTGAGTTCGGGATTTAGATACTTTCTATTACTATCCCTGCGACAATAATGACTTTCATACGATGGAAATATCTCAATAAAATTACATACTCTTTGTTCATCCTCTAAACTAGTCTTATTGTGAGGTACATGTTTTCCTCGTCGATCAAGCACAGGAGTACCGGTTTCTTGCGTTCTCTTCAATGCATTGGTCAAAGTGCCATCGCAGACTGCTAGAGTTCCTTTAAAAAACTTTTTACAAACTACTTTATCTTCGCCGCTATCATCTTGAAGAATGTACTTTCGGGTTTTTCCTCTACGACTATTTTCCTTTTTTGTGTATTTCCTGGAAACGTGTGAAACTTGTATCTGACCACCGAGGAATGATTGCTTCATGTCCCAATTCATACTGTAGAATCCTTCAAAAATTTGCTTTCTTCTAGCTTGCGGTATTTTTTGTAAACAGCGAAGGTGGCATTCACAATCTGTCATATCACAGGTCTTATTTGAGACGACTTTTCCTGTTGCGGAAACATATTCTTGACCACGAGCACGCTTCTCTTTTCTTATGCATTTTTTATGTGTTTGAGGTTTTCTTATACGTTTTCGTCCATTCTGCAGATTATTTGGATTTCTAATCACATTCTGCTCATCTTGACTCTCATCTAGAGAAAAAAAAAATAGAAATTAGATTCTCTAAAAATATTTTAGAAATTTATGATGACTAAAATGTTTCAAGGAACACTCGCAATATATTCAGGGCCAGACATGCTTATCCAACAAAATTATTTAATGCGACCAAAATACGATAATAAAATATGTGCAGAGTCAGTAATAATAAACTAAACCAAACTATAAACGGTAAAATCATATTTCGTATTGATTTAAAATAAGATTTTACTACTTTTTATCAAAAATATTATGCCTAACTTGATTTATTAGTTTTTGTTCTGAGTAAGAGCAAAAATATGCCTAACCCTCATTTTGTTTTTATGCAAAAAAGACAATTACGTAAAGTGGAAATAAAAAATATATACAGTAAACACATTAATCTTACCTGTACTTTGGTCATCTGGCACATAGTTTTTGTCGTTATCGCTATCGTCACCTGATATGTTTGATAATGTAAACGTCTCGTTGCTTGCCGACGCCATGTTTTGTGGTTTAGGCAAGACTGGCTCAAACAGTGTCAAAGCAAGTTTTGTTTGCAAAAGTTGATCATAGGTGTCAGCCTTGTTTTATGTTAAATATCGAGATAGGTAACTTTGGCACAGACAGATAAGATCATTTTAAAGCGAAAGAGCACAAAAGCGCGAAATATGAAAAATTGTGGGTTAGGCAAGTATGGAACTGAGCCACTCATATATTATCATGAGATTTTTCTATTTTAGATCACGTGCAAATGTAAATTCAGTTGTAGAGATGTGGTTGATATGAAAATTAAGCTTTTCGACTTGTATCATGGCCTTGAACTCAACGAGCAAGTCAGCTATCTCATGGGATTATTGCAAGTTTTACCAATCCAACGTCGCCGAAATGGTAGTTCTGGTGATTCATCAGAAAGTAAACGACAGTGTACCGTAGCTTTTTTTGTTCCAGATGGGGAAGGTAATGTGAAAAGAATTTGTAAAAAAACGTTTTTGGAAATATTTGCTATAAGTCCGCAAAAGATTACTACGCTTGTTAGGCGTAAAAAGGAGGGACATACAACCTTTAAGGATAAACGAGGAGGTGTTAGAAAATTTAAGTATACTCTTTCTGACAGACATATGGTAAATAATCACATCAATAGCTTCCCGAGGGACGAGAGCCACTACAGTCGTTCAAAAAGTGAAAAGGAATATCTCAGTCCAGACCTCAATGTTAATAAGCTATACAACTCTTTTAAAATAAAACATCCTGACAGCACCATAACATACAAATTCTACAGGAAAGTTTTTATGAAGGATTTTCCGAATCTTTCATTTAGAAAACCTAGAGTTGACACCTGTAAGACTTGTGATTTACTTTTTTTAAGAGACAAGGACAAAGACCTTAGTATATCCAGAAAAGCTAAAAATGAGTTGGAATTACATCATAGAAAAACAGATAAAGCTCTTAATGTTTTTCAAGAAGATAGTACGAGCAGTACTCTTCCAGGTAGCGATACCTGTACCATTACCATGGATCTACAAAAAGTATTTTCGCTTCCCAAATTGACGCATAGTAGTATGTATTACAGCCGCCAATTGTCATGCTACAATTTTGGAATACACATGCAAGATACTGCAGATGGGATAATGTGCATCTGGCACGAAGGACAATCGGGTCGTGGTGGGAACCAAATGGCATCATGTCTTTTACAAGCCTTGAATACAGGAGAGCTTTCAACTTATAAGCGAAAACTATGTATATGGAGCGACAACTGTGCAGGTCAACTGAAAAACCGAATGTTTATCTGCTTATACATTTTCTTAGTAGCTAATGGACATTTTGATACCATTGATCATAAATTTTTAGTTTCCGGTCATAGCTTTTCATCTTCAGATAGAGATTGTGCTCTTATAGAGAAACGAGCAAAATGTTCCAAGCTTCAAACAGTAAACGATTTAAAAACTGTAATTGCTGCTGCTAGACCTTACAGACATTTAGATATGGGAGAATGTACTTTCTTTGATTTCGATAAAATATCATCAGAATGTATAGATACATCTAAACTTGGTATTACTCAAGCATCGTGGTTACGTGTGACGAAAGAAGAGCCGGGAACAGTGTGGTACAAGAAAAATTTTAGTGACTTAATTGGATGGGAGAAGTGTCGTGTATTGAAAAAAGGTGTGACTGTCCAAAAGTTAAAGTCGACAGAGCTCTTGGGTTTTTCTGGTGTTCAGCAAATAAACGAAAGTAAGAAAAAAGACCTTCGCGCCATGCTAGAATTCATTAACCACGAAAATAGAGCATTTTTTCTTCATTTGTTGAGTATTACTAAGTTTGTTAAATATATTAACACCGAAAATTTGTTATACGTTACTTAGGTACTTGTTAATGAAGCGGAATTTCCATAAACAATTATATATTTGTTTTATTTTTTTGGTTAATAAAGTTTTTTTTATTTGATTTCTGGCAATTGTTAATTTTGGTACTTAGATCACTTAGCTCGGCCACTCTTCACTTAAATGCCGATATTAAGTTACCAATCGGTAGGCGATATCTCATGTACTACTCAATAGAATGTTTTTATAGATGTATATTTTATTGATTTTAGGTGTGGTCGATAAAATCCTTTCAGCTACCATACTCTACCCTTTCAGTCGAGTAACCTACTGCGCCTACTTAGTCCATCCCATAGCGATCAGAGCTATGGTGATGTGTATGGATGGGCCTCTACATCTCGGCAGTATAATCACCATAATCATTTACCTCGGACAAATGATGCTCTCTTATGTCCTATCGTTCTTCGTTTCAGTTGCTTTTGAAGCGCCGCTTGTCTCAATGTTGAGGATTATTACCAAAGTTGTAACAATGAGGAAGCCTTTACCTATTAATAGCATTAACAACAATAATAATAATATGAACGTAGTATCTCAATGAAGTAGGTTAGATATAAGTATGAATATTTGTATATAATTTATTTTTGTACTGTAATGTGTAAGTAGTATGTAAGGGTTACCGTTATTTTTGTAGTTTTCTAGTATAATTTAAAAGAAAAATATTATGAAGAATGATTATATCTTTTAGAAATTCAGTACAAACTATTTTCTAAACGGAAAAGTTCGTTTTCTCACTTAATTTTTAACATATCTACGACATTAGCATATCTGTCTGTTTGGCCGTAAAAATATTCATAATTTAGTTAATTATTTTGTTTAACACAAATACCACCTATTAGAATATCTACAAACTTTTGTAATAACTTTGTTACCGCGGTTTTGACAAATTCATTTCAATCAAAAGTTTATTCATATTTTATTAAAATAATACAATTCACTGTTAACTTTCACGAGAGTACAAGCTGAATATAGCCGCAAATGTCAATCACGGAAACAATTTTCGGCTTAGCAATGTTGGCATGTTTTTATAATATATAAGTATGTTGTATGCTTCAAATAAAAGAGAGAAAGCTTTAGAAAAGTACATTTTGATTGTATTATGTTATGAATTCTGCAATTTTTAATTTATATATAAAACAAGATTTGGCAATCGCCAAACCACCAGTTGCCAGATTGCAACATAGGTTTGCAATGAACCTCGAAGGAGCAGTGGCGCACCCAGAATTTGCCTGAGGGGGGGGGGGTTTCGAATTTTTTTTATATTACCTACCTCCATTTAGAGTCCCTCAAATTTGGGTTTTAGTTTAATTTAAAGTACTAAAGATAGCAGTGCCAAAGATTTAGGTATCTATTATCCTGCCTACCAACTAAAACCACCCTTTCTTAGTTGTGCACAGTTGACTGTCTCACGTACCGTACTCCGAAAGTGAGGTGGCAGCTGTAAGGCTGACGACATTTTTGGAACACTCCCTTCTCTTATCTATTGTTCTGAAGCTATTTTCTTATGACATTTTAAACTAATTACGATTTAACTGGGAATAAGCCACAATTAAAGGTTAAAATAAGTTTATTGACGTTTGACATTAATGTTTGTAAGTATTTTTGAGTTTTGAGCGCAACAGGCTCGTTCTGTCTACTTTTGTCATGAGCCTAATACGGTATCTACCTATATCTAAATATAATGAAAAATATTGTTAATTATTGTGTATTTATACAATAAATAATGTATTCTACATATTATTTAAAGCGGTAATTTACTTTTCCTACTATTCTTTATATATTTTTTACTTTATATGCCCCCTGGGGTAGAGGGGTTTAACTCCCAACCCCCCCCTCCCCCCCCGGGTGCGCCTCAGGCGAAGGAGGAGACAAATATTTACTCGTTATTGTTTTATATGAATTAAAAATTGCAGAATTCATAACACAATATAATTAAAATGTACTTTTTAATAGGTTTCTCTATTTATATAGAATATACATAGGTACATATGCATTCTAAAAACATCCCAACACTGCCAAACCGAAATATTTTGTTCCATAGTTGACATTTGCGGCTAAATTCAGCTTGAACTTTCATTAAAGTTAACCCAATGGACCGTGGAAGTGATGACGTAGATTTTATTGACATCTGTCAGTTTCACTTTCCAAACAAACCTTGTTTAGTGTGGATAATTTGTATTTTTCGTTATTTTTTCATTTTTTTTTACAGAATCTTTCCGCTTTTTGCAATATTTAAGTATTCTAATAGTTACTACAACAATTTTACAAGGTTGTGTAAATAATAAAGCATGTTGTTTTATAAAAATAGCAATAAAATGCATGTATCAATAAAGTAAGGTTAGAATGTCTTTAATTTAAACTTTTAAACTATATTTCATAGAAATAGAACACTGAATTATGATGGTATTATCGTAAAAACACTATACTTAAAAGAAAAAGCAGCAGAGGAAGCAAAATGTTAACTTTATAGAAATTAAAAAGTCTTGAGATTGGACATTTCAACTTTTGTTTGGAAAGTAATTGACAGTTGTGACGTCACACTTCCACTGTCCATTCATTGTATTTAACAGTTTAGGTATTGGCGCCATCTTATCAGATCTATAAAAGTTTTCTTTTAACTTTGTTACCGCGTTGTTGCCACCAAGCGTTGTTAATACGCTTTTCTAATGCTTAATTTCTCCTATTCATCCCATCCTTAACTGACCTCCATCCAGTTGTAGTATAATATAAAAAAAAAAACCAAAACACAACGCTTATTTGAACATAAAACTTGACATGCTTCTATGAAACATTAACTTACTCAGAAAAATCATAACTACTTAACAGAAAATTTTATTACTTTTTATCTAATTAAATTACCGTTAGACAGGAAGTCACTTTTACTGTCTCTAAAGGGAATTTAGTTATCATTTTTCATTTTATTTTTAACGATTTTGAGTATTTTAAGTAGGTGTAGAATGATCTGTATGGTTTGTTATGTAATCTTAGAATTTGTATGAGCCTGATGAGAGTATTGTTAGATAAACAAAAAGACTAGATATTAAATAAATATTTAAACATTGTGATGTAAGATGATAACTTATGTTTTAAATATAACTTGAAAAATCTATTTCTATTTTATTAGTTTTCCTTCCATGAAAAAAAATATGTAAGTATTAGTATATTTTTTTGTATAGGCACAGAAAAAATAACAATCAGAATGCCCACTCTAAGATGGCGCCATTGAAATGTGTCAGCGATCGCATTATTTAAAACGGAAAACACAGGCTCGGATTGAGAAATTTGTAACAAGCTACGACAGAACCGTAATTTTTGAGGTTAATAATTTAGTATATTTGAAATAAATTAATCTATTCTTCGACTAAAAGTACGAATAAAATAGTGCATATTATGTCTATGGTTGCCGTTGTCGTCTCCGGTGTAATTAATAAACGTATGAAAATGTGACAGCATCTGCAGGTCCATCCTCGGCGATGTGCTCGTTCTACGGCGGCTTCGTCCTCTCTAGCTATACGTTTCCCATCTGCATGTCGCCATTGAGTTTGCCTGAGCCTCCGTGGTGACTCTGGACCACATAATGGTAGGCAGGCAGTGACTGGCTACTGCGGAGACATCAATCGCATCAGGTACTTAGCATCAAGTAGGCTGGCTCGTCGGAGATATGGCACATCGACGGTTTCAGGGCTGCAGAAGGTGGATATCGGCCTGTTAGTTTGGTGTACTAACATCCGATGCTTCTCCCCGCTGTTTTCTTGAGTGGTTTTTGATGCAGGCGTCGTGTTGGAACTTTTGCGATTTTCGATCGCGGAGCATGAGAACTCTGACATCTCGGAGTCGTGGTAGAGTTCGTTAAAAGGTTGGGCGCCATGTCGTCTCCGGTGTAATTAATAAACACATGAAAATGTGTTAGCAACTTGGTGCAAGTTTCCATGTTTATTAATTGTTCTAACTATTGCGCAATATGGTGTAATATTGCGAAGTTAGCCGGTACGCTCTTATTGTGGCATTGTCTTGAAGAGACAATGCCTTTATGGTTTTATTGGTGGTGGAAATAAAACACAGTCTTTCTAAAAAGAAAAGAACTCAGCTTTAGAGTCTTAGAAAGTTTGCAGAGCCCTTCGAGCAAAGTGCTCTAGGGAGCTACCCTACACGGGTAAAACCATGTACTAGACACTACTGACTTGAGATCCGAAAATGTCCCATATTTAAAGATAAATTAACTTTTATATGAAACTTTTTCATTTCTCAACCAATTAAATTTAATTATAAGTTCCAGAAGGAAGGGCGATGCACGTCGAGGTGCGTGATTGGTGGCACCTGACGACACCGTAAATAAATTAAACTGGATTAATTTATCTATTCCTGGATTAACATTATACTTGGAATGCACTGAATTAAAATATAAGATAGAAAAATTAACATTTTCTTAAAGTCATAAACAATACTAGGAATAGATATATACATATATGATGGATTAGGATTACTTCCATAGTGAACATAGTCCAAATATTTTTGATAGTGCGAAGTGAACATCACCTAAGATGTAAACTTGCGGATACACGACATAAGTCGATGCTTTTCTGTTAAATATAATTGCACTGACATGCTTTTAAATTGAAAATACAAATATAAGTAATTCTTGGCTGTAAAATCAATAAACAACTGATTATGGAATTTATTACTGGAAATAAAAAACAAATGTTATTCATAAATAGTTTATTTTTATTTAAAAATAACAATTAGTATTTATGTATTCTTAGAAGTTAAAATTTTCAATTAAAAACAATTTCAAGTTTAACAATTACAGTGAATACTCATTTTTAGCAAAATAAAGTAATTACAAGTTAAAATACAGTATTGAATAAAAGCTATAGCAAAAAAGTAATATGACTGACTTTCAAAGAATAATTTGTTAGCTTTCGATGTTAGGTTGGATGTCTATACTTTCCTTGTTTAGGTCACAGTTTTCCGCAGCTGCAGTCTTCACCACTCCAACATATCTGAATTCCTGATCATCAACACAGATATTGACACCAATACTGTCTCACCGGTCTCCAAAAAAACAGCGTCTTTGAAATAATATCAAAAATCTGAGAAATGAGAACTACCGCTTAATGCTTCAAGTTTGTGAACTAGAAGATCAGCTGTTAACAATGAGGAAAGAAGTTTGTTCAAATATTTCACTTGAAGAATATAAGAAAATTATTTTCAGATTTTGTCCATTTAGAGACAGTGACACTTCTCTTAAAACCCTTGAAATTTTAGATTTTTCTAAAAGAAGTGAAGTATTTGAGTTCGCATCAACACATTCTTGTAGAACATCGAATGAACTTACTGTAATGGAAACTGATTATAGGTCAAATGATATAGAGTGGGTGATCGTCAAACCCAGAAATTCCCGATACAACGTGGAGTACGCCAGGGGGACACCATATCGCCGAAACTGTTCACTACGCTTTTGGAATATATATGTAAAAGGGCAAAACTGACCGACAAGGGCATAAACATAAACGGAGAAAAGCTTAGCCATCTAAGGTTTGCAGATGATATTGTACTAATAGCTGATAGGATAGATGAGGCCAAAGAACTTTTAAATCAGCTCTACCTTTCCTCACTAGAAGGGGGATTGAAAATAAATAGATCTAAACCCCAGATGATGACAAATCTTGTAGTCAGCGAAGATATATGCGTAGGAACAAGATCCATAGACCAGGTAATGGCCTATAAATACCTAGGTCATGAGATTCGCATAGGAAAAGACAACCAAACCGTTGAGCTTCTCCGTCGTATAAGACTGACTTGGGCAGCCTTCGGCAAGCTGAACCATACTTTCAAATCCTCTGATATACCAATATGCCTTAAAAGAAAAACGTTTAATCAGTGTGTTTTGCCAGTGTTAACTTAAGGTGCGGAAACGTTGACCATGACAAGGAGAACAGTTCAAAAGATCCGTGTGTGTCAAAGGGCGATGGAGCGTGCTATGTTGGGCGTTTCACTACGAGACAAGATCCCAAATCGACAGCTACGACAAAGAACAGGAGTGGCTGATGCAGTAGAGAGAGTAGCAACACTGACATGGAACTGGGCAGGTCACGTGGCTCGAATGACAGATAATAGATGGACAAAGCGGATACTGGAATGGAGACCAAGAGATGATGCCTACCGAAGCAGAGGTCGTCCACCAACACGTTGGACTGACGATCTAAAACGTTGTCATAGGAATTGGATGCAAGAGGCACAAGATCGAAATAGATGGAAAATTATGAGAGAGATCTATGTCCAGCAGTGGATAAGCGAGGATTGAATGATGATGATATATTGCAATAAAATATATTTGCAGCTATTTAATTAATATAACTCTTTAAGTTCATACTTGATACCTGTGACAATTATTCAAAAAACTATAAAGATTTAGATGATGAATCCCTCTATTGTTTTTTAGAACCTATGAAACTGGCTCCTTTAAACTACTTCTTTTGAGCCCTTATTCGCCAACGATCGCTGAAAATAATTTTGTTGCATGTATTAAGATAGTACCTGGTGGTCAGCTAAGAATTTTGTAATTTTTTTTTGCGTAATAAAGCCCTTAATTATGCATGAAAGTTCAATTTCTTCAGAAATCAATCCTGGAGCCGCTGAATATCTTTTCAAATGCTGTTTGAGTCCCTTCAAGCATATCTACTATATCCTTGACAGACGAAAATGGACTATACCATAATAATATGAGGTTTTACAGTTCTGTTGATATATTCATCTTTGTATTTTAGCTGTGATCTAGAAAAGCAGATATTAAAATATGGTCGCAAATATGTTCACAGTCGTGAAAGTGTATAAGCCTGATGGAAGGTGTAATAAATAAAACAAATACTAGATTGTGTAATTGTATAAGCAACAAGTATATTAACTTCACATGCCGGTAACCTAACCTAACAACCTTCTTGTCTAACCTCTGTCGCTGTCACCTCCTGCACAGTATAGATAACAACTGTCTATACTGTGCCTCCTGTCATGCCATCTTGTTACCAACATGAATAATATGATTGTCACTTAACTGGGTATCATGCAGAAAGTTCTCGCCTCCACAGAATTCACATTACACCCACCAACTTACAAAGGAGAAGGTAAAATAAAAGAAATTTTACAATAAAATATAAATATCTATTTTATTAGCCGAATATATATTAGAACAAAAATAAAAACACTCATTTATTCATTGCTTTCAAATGCAATTTCTGTAATAGCTTCCACATAAAAAGGTCCTTCTTTAACATATTTCTGTAGCCTTTTTAAAGTAAATTCATCAAAAATGATACTGCTAGACAAAAGCTTAATGATTTCGTATTTTATTTCTTTACACTCTTTAATCACTTCAATGTTTCTATCCAAAAGGTATTCAACAAGTCCTAAAAAAATGACATAAGTATATATATACATAAAGTATTTACTATTTAAATGGGAATAAACCCCCTTTAACCTTTTATTGTGGCTTATTCCCATTTAAATAGTAATTACTTTAAAATGCCACAAGAAAATAGCTCCAGAACAGTATATAAATAAATTTCATATCGAGCATTCATTACCAATGCAGTAATTAATTTTTAACTATTTACCTGGACTATTTTTTATTTCCTCTTGTCCCCACTGTTGTGAGGCCATGGTTTGTACAATTCCCAGACCAGCTAACTTTATTTCAGAAAAAGGATTTTTAGCATATTTCACAATAACTTCCATTGGCTGGTCAGTCAGTAAAGAAAACCATTTCATTGTTATCTGGCTCACAATAGGTTGGGGACCAGATGCTGACAAAAGATTCTCTATGCATTTCAAGGCTCTAAGCTTTATGTCAGTTGGAAATGAGGTTAACAATTTCATGATGGTTTTTAGAGCATAGGTAATTTTGTTTCCTAAAAAGCAACGCTATCAATACAATTATCAGTATATAATTAAACATTACTCAATATTTTGTAACATGAAATTACAAAACACAAATATATGTCACATAATTATCCATGTTTTCGACAGAAATAACAATAAGGGAAAAAGCTGTTGATGAAAATATTTATATTAGTAAGTACACCAAGGAGTAAAGAATATGTAAGTATACACAGGAAGCTATACTGCTATGGAAGCGTCATCTAAGTTTACTGAATCTTTTTTTATGTATTCTTGTTTAGCACTTATTTACCTTTTTAGCCATTATCGTTTCTAATAATTTTTTATTGTTACAAACAAAAAAAAATGGAATAAAACTGTTTTCATTTAAAATCATTGGATCATTTGACCTTACCTGTAGATTTTAAGGCACATTTTCCTTCGGTGGTTACTCCTATAATACCTAGTGTATCTAAGGTAATGCCTACTATCGTTAGATCACCACTTTCAATATTGGCAAATAGTCTGTCAAATATTTTAGGGTATTTTAGTAGCAATTCAGTGGGCTTCCAGTGAGCCATGTGTCCAAAAAATTTTAAAATACCTAAAATTAAAAAAGAATGTATTATATACCAAACAAAACTATGTAAAAGCAATTGATATTAACTATTGTGGATATAGGCGAAGCAATGAAGAAGTAAAAAGACTAAAACTCATCAAATTCTTGCAGTAGGATGGATCTCAATGAAACTTTTTGCATTTGATTCGTATGAGTGTCAGGAAATTTTGTGAATGATGTGGAAATGAAAACTGCATTACTGAATAAGAAAAATGCATTTCCAAAGTGCATTTCGAAGTGAAAAAAATTATAGATTTCTAATTCAGAACTAACTGATGGATTTGCCAACCAAACGGCATGTTATAAAATTATAACATGCCGTTTATAAAACAATGTTATTTCTTTATTAAATAAAAAATATTGATTTAATAAATATTTATTTTTTCTTTACAATAAACCAGTGACATAATGACATAATAATATATAGATATTAATATATATTATACAGAAATGGTAGTACTAGTTTTTGTGGATAGGTGTGCTGGGGTTTTCATTACGGAAAGACAGACATAACGAAATTATAATATTGATACACACAAGAAAATAACGTAAATTTTAATAATTCTAATATACCTGGTTCACAAAACTTCACAGTCATTTGATCTTCATCATCTTCAACTATTGCAAACAGTTTGCTTAAAACTCCATTTTGTTCTAGGTAATTGTAACCATGTATATTCAATCCAAGCTGAGTAATAAGTTCCACAATATTCATTTTCAGTAACACATCATTATTGTTCAGTTCTTCTAAAATTTGGGATACAATGCCTGTCGATTTTAGTAACTCCAAATTACCTTCGGATTCCTTAGAAATATTGACAACTATCTAAAAATAAAATTTTTAAAGCCCATTCCCACAGAAATTTACCTGTTAATATTAGCCAAAATATTTTATCTATTTGTTGATGGAAATACCCAATACAAATGGATGTTACCTTGGAACAAAAATGAAAGTTTTCAAAATCAGATGGATTAGCAGTGGATTAAGTCATTTACAATTGGTTTTGCAAAGCCAGAAATAAAGCAATTCCAATACCTAAAGAAAATGACTCGAGGCAGCAAATAGTTTGAAGACGGAAAATTTTGCAGCATCAAATGGATGTTTGGAAAGCTTCTGCCAGCTTCATTATACAACATTTAAACAAATTTGTGGTTACTCTACAGAGGTTAATTTGCGCGACGAAGAGAACTGGAAAATCAAGTTACCATTCATACAATGCTGAAGAAACAGGGATTTATTACCAAAGCATGCCTAACAAGACATTTACATTAAAAAATGAAAAATGAGCAGAGAAGAAGGTAGCAAAACAACATTTGACTATTTTGCTATGTGCAAATATGGAAGGTTCAAAACAAGATCCATTAATTATTGGAAAAAGTAAAAATCCCATCTAAAAGCATGTGCACAAAAGATGAATAAAACATATGAAATATATTTTATGTCTGCCATAGTACAATAAACCAATTGGCTGTAGTATAACCAGTTTATGACAGATGGCTTCCAAAATAACTATTGCTGTAGAAGAAGGTTGTGAATGTGAATTACTGCTATTGTTAGATCAGGTTAAAATATTTGTGGAATATTTTCACATGTAATTCTTGACCCATTTTCCAAATTGTATAAAACAAACTGCATATTTATATTGTTTGACATTAATCTGCTTATTTTAATACAGTCCTGTTTCCATGTTTCTGTCTACTACATTCATGCCACTATTTTTTGTGGTATACACATATTAAAAACTACTGATTTACTTTCTCAAACATTGTATTAGAGTTTATTATCACTTTTTTTGTAGTAAAACTTAGAATATATCAATGACTTATTAAAACGGAGCTTGAATATAAGGATCTGGTTAATTTGAATGGGATACCATGTTACTAATACACTGAATGAGAATAATAATATAGAAAATAATTCTAGATAATATTACTGACAACTTTGCATGTCTATAATCCTTTATAAATACTCAAATAGCTGCTGTAAAAGCCTACAATTAGATTCAAATATCTTTTTAGTACTGTTAAAAAGAATTACCTCATATACTCTAAGCCTTGCAAGTTCATTTATACACATAACCTCTTGTATCTCCTTAACAATATCACGAGAAACCAAAACTTTTAAGCCTAAATCTGAAATACCAACATCTGAAACAATTTTTGCAGCTTCTTGAGCAACTGCTAATTCACTGTCTCCAACACATTGGATTACACTACTTAACAAGGAAATTCTTCGACACACATTTATAAGACCTTCTTCTTTTAATACGTTTCTGTGAATTTCATTGAGAGCCATAATTTTTACGCCTGGATAAGGATGGTGTAAAGCTCTTTCTAATGGTACATCATATTTATTTGTGCTCTCTCCAATGCTTAAGTTGTTCATAAACAAACTAAGGACTTCGCATGCTAGATCAACTTCTTCTCTGTAAAAAAAGGTAAAATAAATATGAATTAATGACTACTTTATAATTACTTACGTATTGGAATTATTTAAACAGTCAAAGACCAGAGGTATGTTAAAACTATTGGCAACTTTAGAAGCTTCCGACTGTGGAATTGATATTAAATGATCCTTAATTTCATTTAAAACCGAAACCCTCTGTTCTTCTTGTAAAAGTTTTGATTGCTTTTCTGCTGACCAATCTTCCCGGGATGCCATTTTCAAAATGATTTGTTGTTTTTAGTCTGACAAATATCAATTTTCTATAACACGAAGTTAGCTCCGTTTTAAGCTTTACTTCTCCTTCTTTCGTGGCTGCGAATTATATTGGTATTCAGCCATTATAAATATTGAAAACTAAATCCAAAACCAAAACTAATTACTTAATCAAATTATAAAAAATAATAATTACACTTACTAATAAAAAATCCAATTATTTTTCTTTCTTCTGATTATCGATATTATTAATTCAAAAATACGAACAAAACAAGGGAAGATACAACAAATAATTGGGAACAAAACAAGAAAAGCTAGAGACACGGCTTAGAGAAAAATGTAATTAAATAGATAACTATTGCTGGGAATGTATTACATTTATATTGTACATGTGTTTTATATTGCATAATGTGTAGTAGTAAACATTTATATATTTTTGGAAATTTGTGTGCATGTGCCAGTGAAGTTAAGTTGACAATGATGTCATATCTGTGTGTGTAGGACTTTATAAGACACCCTTCGTAGATTATGTAGAAAGTAACATTGCATATAGTAAATAATAAGAATTAGCATGTAGTTGTTACGAAATAAAGACATTGATAATTAAAGAGTCTCAATATTTATTACGCCACCTCAACAACTATAAAAAGCATGAAAACCTCAATCTGCGCAAGAAAATTGAGGAGTTGCTGACATCCACAAAATATTAATAAGAGTATATTAATGGACGAGTAGTAGTGGATAAAATTCAGTCGTTAAAAACTTTGCAGAACTACGAGAAAGAGTTTACAGAGACGCATTTAGTTATCTTCCCACAAACACATTTTTGTTTTCCACTGTTGAGTGTGTGCTGTCACCAATTCTTAATTGCGAAGGTGTAAAACGTCAGAAGCCCTTTATTTAATTTATTGTCAAGTTCGATAATATTGATATTCGTTGAGAATTTTGATTTACCTAAATCTTTTCGTTGAAGTTTATGTACCTATATACCTATGTCATTTGATATTTTCAAATATACAACGATTGTTTTAAAGAATTTTAGTTGTTTTGAATTTGTCTCAACGTGGCCCACTCTTCCCTATGTAACGGAAGTCTTAGATTTATAATTAAGATTTACTTAATAAGTATGTAAACACTAAACATTCAATAAACATGTACCGAAATAGTGTTAGGTATCATATTCTGATAAAATAACTCTTTAACCAACTACTGGAAAAAAGACTGAAAATCTTAAGTACGACCAGAAGACTTAAGAAATTTACAGAACTATTGGATTATGATACTTTCTTTAAGCCCTTCTTCTTACTCCATTGACTAATTACTACAATTATTACATATATCTATTGAGGCCATTATGTATTATTACATCAAATAAACATTTTTTTTCCATTTAACAATGTCTGGGAACAATACTGTGGGAAAATTTAAACAATTTAGTAATAGTGTAGGTATATATTTATAAAATTAGTTTCTACCAAACGGGTAATTTTGTAGTTTATATTTCTTCATTTCATGATGAGCCTCTGTCACATTTTTTGATATGTGACCAATATAAGGAGGCCAATTTAGTTGTTCGTTGTCGATGGTTTGACCCTCTGGACATTGCAAACATTGACAAAACTCGTGCAGTTTTTTCTGAAGAATTTCATTTTCTTTTTTTAAAAATGTTCGTTCTTCAATAATCGAGTACCTTAAACAAGATAAAATTATACAATTTTGTAACGTAAGCACACAACAAGAATACAAAAGGAGAACTATTATATTTATCTAAAGAATAGCAATTTTGGAAAAGCTATGGACTGCAAAAAAATGCCAAAGGCAAAGAGGAAAATAAGAAAACATAATATAAAAAATGGAACATAATTGGGGAGCGATTTGTAATGGTGGCGCGAAAAATAACTGGAGGCTAAGACCAAATTTGTGTTGTGGCGACATTGGAAGAAAAAGACAAGGTTGGAAATAATGACTTGCGCATCATAAAGCTCCAAATAATATAAATTGAAAGAAATTTATATTCTGGCCTTGCTATATGGCAACGCAAAACACTTTTTAAAATATTCTAATTCTTACGCGAAAAGTTGAGACCCAATAACAGAGATGAAGTTTGTATTTTAACGTTGTTAGATTGGTTGCCTAATTTAGGGTGTCGCTAAAACGTAAATTAGTTTCTCAAATCAGTTGTTTGTGAGAGCGTTTGTATAATTGTTACTTCAAGATGGACGTTAAACATGGAGAAGATATAAGGTCGAAATTAAGTGTTTAAAATACTCCAGTGAGACCAATTCTTTTAGTTTTTATTTGTCTTATTATATCCTAAATACAGTCCATCTAATTTAAATACCGTTGCACGTCATTATCATTGACAGAGATCGAAGTTGACATAGTTGTCAAAGTATAAAAAAATTATGAATCCATTTTAAATCAAATAGGTCACAATTATTGCAAAAGTGAATTATACAACAAAACAAATTAATATTTAATGTAAATAAATAGAAACAAAACAAAAGTTAAAAAATAATCTTGTTAAAAACAATTTGATCAGCTTGTATGCGTCGTATAAAGATGTAAAATGGAATACTTAAACAAAAACAACACTTTTTTCATTACTTATTAACATTAGTCAACACCGCAACTGTCAAATAAGTGTTTCCAATTTATGCCAAAATATCACCTTCGTTCGATTACAGTTACAGTGTGTTCCGAACAAATGTTCTTCATAAAAACGCTTTATAATGCATTTATACAAATTAAATGAAACATATTAGTGTGTATTTCTTTAAGTTAACATTAATAGAAATCTTTAAAAATTATTTCTACGCGTATATAATAAAATATTTCTAGTGGCTGTAATGCCAGTGTACTCGGCAAAGTTATTCTAAAAAAGAACACACCTACCGCCTAAATATTTCGTGTTGATATCATGTAACCTAACGGATTATGACGCGGATGACGTGCAACAGTTTGTAAATTAGATGAAGTATATGAGTGTTGCCATATGGCAACGCTAGGACGTGCTATTACTGATTTTTATAATTTACTGATTTTTTAAAAAAGACTTTTTTTGAAGAAGCATTTCAAATTGCATATGATGATGACATAGAAGTGGACGAAATCTACATTGAGCCTCCAGAGAGTGAGCTGATAGATGGGGATTCCGGTGAGGAAGACGGTGGTGAACTTGTCGATAATGTGTCAAAAAATCAACTTCGCGCGGGGTTGTTCTTTTTAGCAAGAATGACACAGAATACGAGCAAATGGGGATCAAAGATGGTCTGTTTGAGGAGATATATTTTGAAAGTGTTGGGGATGAAGAATATTTAAAAGTTGATATGACAAAATTCATTTGGCTAGGCTCTTCTAGTATGGATAATTATATAGCTCGCCACCACCCTAAAGGAAGCCATTATCCATATCTGAGTAAATAATACAATATAACAATACAATACCGTACCTAGAAGCTTCCGCTTGGCCAACTCTCTGCCAGAAGAGATCCAATATTTCAATATTTTCATCCTCGGGACTTAAATTCGTTTTTTCTGGTCTCAAATAGTTAACAGGGAATGGACGGATCTTTTCTTCTTGGGTTTCCAATTTTCTGCAAACCGCTGCAACATGAAGAATGTGTTCTCCTTTTTCTTTTATCTTTTGAAGAGCTGACATTGTTTCATTATGACTAACGGTCAGAATTTCCATTTTACTAGCGTCTATCTAATGATGAAATGATAAATATATAGTATATAGTAATTGGATATAGTACTTTTTAAAGGTGGGCTAAATATCGTTACCCTGTGATTTAGAGGCTGTGATTAGAAAATAACAATCACGACCTGTGAATAAGAACAAAATATACAGTGACTGTAATTTTAGTCTTAGTCCCCTTCTATGTATGTAGTTCTTGATCGTCAAAACGTGATATTTCAAGTTCTTGTCTCAGTCGCAAAGTTGTGAAATGAGAGACGTGTAACAGGGTAACAAGAAACGAGATAGAGGTAGTCGACGGTATTGTGAAGTATCTTTCTAATGAGAAACACAAAGGCAAAGATAATATTATATCGTCTGTGGAGGAATATGAACATCGCTAGTTTAGCGTAATATTAGTACGTAAACAAATATTATTTGACGAAAATGAAAAGGATATTTAGAGTTTTAGTTTATTGAACTTTTACAAGTACAGTACAATGAGCTTTGTCAAGTGAAAAGTGCGGTACTTGAAATCATATTCGAAGAAGCTTCCGAAGAAGAGTTAATCAGTAAGATGGAGGCAAAGGATAAATACAGTGCGAGGTACTTTGAACTCAAGTACAAATATGATGACAGAACAGGTTCAGTAAGTTTAGAGTCATCAAATGTAAAAGGTAAGCGCAAATTTAAATTACCTCCAATCGAGTTCAAGAAATTTAATGGAGACTCGGACTTGTCGTTGGGCCTTTTGTTTGTACTTTTGGGAATGCGGTAAACGGCAAACAAAATACGCTGTGGAAAGCCACTGTTAAATAAGTGAGTAAGTAAGTAATAACAAAATGCTTAATCATAATATTTGCCTACAAAATAATAAGACAAAGCCTTCTAAAACAATTTTTGATTAGATTAGATCGTTGCTCCCACCTGCTGATCTTTTTGAAGCTGCATTTTTAACACGTTGAATGCATTATGGAAATATTGATATTCAGTTTCTAAGTCTTTCAGTTTTCTACCCAATAGTTTTTCACAGTCTATTAAGTCCTGTTTTAATGTTTTAATATAATCGTACATTTTTCTAATCTTTTCTAGCTGAAAGTTGAGTAATTCTTGAAGCGCATCATCTTGAGCCCTAAAATACAATTAGAGATAAAATATAAAGCAAATAAGGAACATGGGTTTATTATGCATACATTATATACTTAGGTATGTACAGGGTGAGTTTTTTAGTGCGACATCTGTTAAAGATTTCCTTTACCTAGAACAATTTGTTGGACGAAAGGCGTAGTAGTGTTGGGCCACGAAAAAGAAGAAAAAAAAGACAATATAAAGTATTGTTGTGTTGATATTGCAAGTTTGTTATATTGCATTATATAATATTAAGTAACTGTAATACTGTATTCTGTATCAAATAAAAGCAAATAAAACCGAATCCAACCTACGCAAAACTGATATGAGAACTTTGATATGAACTCAAAACTGAGATATTTTTAATTTTCTTTAAATTTTGGAAATACATTCAATTTTTGTAAGTAGAAATAAGTATTGAGTATTAAGTGATAATATACCAAACTTATTTTTATTTAATACTAAGTAACTAACAAAAAAACCATAATAATATGTAATGAATGTAACAATTAATGTGATATTAATGTAAAATGTATTAATGTAAAAATAATTTTGTTATATTATCAATCAATACTCAATACTTATTTCTACTTACAAAAATTGAATATATTTCCGAAATTTGAAGAAAACTAAAAATATCTCGGAAATTAATGAGTTTAGGTATAGAGAATGTTATATAAAAATGAAAGAGTATCATAACTTTAAAAAATAAACTATAGGGTGAACCATTTAAAATAATTGAGAAAATCGTAATTTTGTTTTGTAGTTCACCCCGTATACAAATTTTTGTCAATGATTCCAATTAAACTTAATTTAAAAACTACAATATATTGTTTACTTTATTATATAAAATAAATAATTGTTTATTCATTACTTCTTTATATACATGGTGTTGATTTCATAGGGATTTCATGAAATTTTTTTTTCTTTTCTTTCTCTCTCCTTTCACTTCTTCATTTTCTTCTACACCTGAATGGGCTTTTATCCATGATATATAAATTTGTTTTCCTCTACTTGATACATTTTGATACAATTCCAAAATATCAAGAAGGATGTAATTTAAATTAGAATTCAAACACAGATTATTAAGTTTTTCTACCGAACTTTTAGAGTCTGTAAATATGACAAATTTATCCTCTTCTTGTTCTAAACACAGATTAATTGCTAATTTTATGGCAATAAGCTCAGCACTGAAAATTGACACCATATCTAATAGTTTGTATATTAGCTTAATATTTTTGGAAGGATAATAAACTGCACAGCCAACTCCATGTTCCGATTTAGATCCATCAGTATAAACTTTTTCATACTCTTTCCATTTTACTATACAATCTCGATAATATTCTTTTTGTATAATAATATGATTTCATGAAATAAAAATGGTCATAACTTGTTAAATACTCTGTATAGTAAGGCGTAACCTAATACTATAAAAACAAGAATTATGGGAAGAAGATAAATTTAAAAAAATATATAGGGTGTCCTGTATAAAAAATTGTATGTTTGGTATACCCGTAGTTATTAATTACCCTGTAGAATTCCACATATTTTCCAAGTATGGAGAATAATGACCGATGTCACACTAAAAATTCACCCTTTATATAACAGCGATTTCCAAATGAAACCAATAACAAAACGCATATTTATTTATCACATTTTTGAAATAGAACTTTATAGTGTATTTTTATGTATGAGAGAGTAATAAAACAATAAATTATGTATGCAAATCCCTAAACTGTTGATACGGGTGACTCAATGAAAAACAGATATTTGTCAACAAGTTTACAGAAGTATATAGGAAAACAATTTTAAATTGACTATGACCATCAGGTATAAAGGTTGGAGCAGAATAGAATACAATAGTTGTGAGGGTTACTAATCCCTAAATAAGGTTGCCAGTGTCGGAGTGATGGAGGTTAACAGGTACTAATGAATTTGCAAGAAATGTAAGATGTTTATTTTATTGGTTATATATAACCAATAAAAGTTTAATAAGTACCTACCTATTTGCAAAATAAAGTTTAATTCTTTAGATAAAATAAAACGTTTTATTTTATCTGAAATGAGTGCATTCCACGAAGTAAGGTTTTCAACAATCAAACATTTAATTCTTTAATTCCAGGAATCTAATACAGTAATTGACTAGATAATTACCTTCTAAACTTATTCCACAGAAAATGTGATAGTGGGTTTTTCCATTTTGTAGGAAGGTCCAAGTGGCGTATTCAAAATTCTTAACAGTTCACTAAAAGTAGGTACTTCAGTTGCAAGGTGCAGTTTATTGTGTATACTAGTGTTATGGAAAATTTGGAAGTGCCGTGTAAACGCCGAAAAATTGGTCCTCTAACAGTTAATGAAAAAACATTAATATTTAATTGTTTTAAATAATTTACAGACAAACGTTTATGTGAAAGTGTTGATGAGACCGTTGAGTTAGTTAGCAGTACACTTGGTGTTGGGAAATCTACGATTTACAGAGTTATTAAAGAAGAGAAATGTGGTAGTTTTCAAATGCCACGTAATGCTCCAGGGAAACCAAAATTTCAAATAGAATATCATTTTAAAGAAGGACTTCGACGGAAAGTGCATGAATTCTTCTTTAGACAAGAATTTCCAACATTGGATAAAGTTCTTGTCTCAGTTCGAGATGATAAGGATTACCCAGAAATGAGTCGAAGTACGTTATGGAAACTTTTAAAAGAAATAGGCTTCCGCTGGAAAAAGAATCCCAGAAAGTCTATTTTATTAGAAAGAAGCGATATTGTCATATGGAGAGGACATTTTCTAAGAACCATAAAGGAAATGAGAAACCAAAAAAGAAAAATATTTTATCTTGATGAAACATGGATCAACGAGGGTCATACACCAAATAAATTTTGGCAGGATGAAACTGTTACAAGTCAAAGGCACGCTTTTGTAAATAACTTATCCACTGGTTTAAACCCACCATCAGGAAAGGGACGCAGGCTGATAATAGTACACATTGGCAGTTCAGACGGTTTTGTTGAAGGTGGTTTATTAACTTTTGAATCAACTAGTACCGGTGACTACCATGAAGACATGAACGCTGATGTCTTTCAAGAATGGTTCGAACAAATGATAGATCTTCTTCCTAAGAACTGTGTAATAGTAATGGATAATGCAAGTTATCACTCCAGACTTATAGAAGGACTGCCCACAACCAAGTGGTTAAAAAAATACTTGCAGAATTGGCTGAGTTCAAAAAATATTACGTACCATCCCGGATCTATAAGAAAGGAACTTTATTCGTTGTGTGCCCTTCATAAAGAAAAATTTAAAAAATACGAAATTGATGAAATTGCCAAAAATCGTGGAATGACAGTACTTAGATATCCACCATATCATTGTGAATTAAACCCGATTGAACTGGTATGGGCACAGATAAAGAGTGAAGTTTCAAGAAAAAATACCACTTTTAAAATTCATGATGTTAAACAGTTGTTTTTGGAGGCCGTAAATAATGTAAAACCTGAAAACTGGGAAAAGGCAGTAAATCACACTATTAAAGAAGAGGAAAAAATGTGGAAGCTGGACAATATTACTGATAAAATGATCGAGCCAGTTATTATAAATCTTGGTTCTGAAAGTTCATCTTCTGAATCTGATTTGGATTTGTAACAAGTAGCTGTAAGTTTTATATTAATATTTTTATTCATCTTTTTAACATACCTTAGACGGTTTTAAAAACTCTTTTTCTCTTTTGTAATTTTTAAAAATTAAAAAAAATGTGAATTTTTTAAAACCCTTTTTAATGTAGGCCAGTCAGTTCTAATATAGTGTGTGATAAAAGAGGTCACTTTTGTTTACATACACATAACACTTTATAACACTGAAATAATTCATTTATTTTTTACAATTATTCAAAGTAATTTTTCAATTAATCTTGAGCACGCCCATGGAGTGGTCGGAGGTACCAGTTAAAATTATGCTAATTACTCTCTCGTTCATAAAAATAAACTATAGTCTAGGGTAAAAGATGTTTCCTTTGGAATAAAAATCAACCTGTTTCAGCATTTTCACAAAACCCAATGAATACTGCCAAATATCAAGTTGGTCTCTTTTGAGTGACCAACCCTGTAAACAAAAAATTATAAGAAAAGCATAAAAGATTTACCTCAGTTTATCATATTCCTTTTTGCGGTCTCGGATTTGAACATAATATTTATTTAAGAAGTCATCAGTTTCTTCTTCAATACCAGAATGAACTGTTTCTAAAATGCCTCGCAATCTTTGAATAATTTGAGTATTTTTGGTCTCTTCTTCTTCGAGTCTGCTGAAGTAGTCAGCGCGAATATTAGCTTTTTGTTCTTTTTTAGCCATCTCTAACATATACAATATTGTTTTTAAATAATTCTCGTCTTCGGTAAATATTTGGGAGAGTTCGTTAACATCAACTTCAGTTTCTTTCTCGAGTTTGGTTATCTTAAAAAAGTGAATGATATTATTCATATTTCAAAAGAAGGGAAAGTGTCGGTATTTGGAGATGTAGCTTTATTGAAAAGCAGAATTTCTATGAGAAACATTTTATTAAACAAACAATTGTAGAAAATACAATTAATTTTCTACAAAATTTCAAAGAATTTTCGCAAAAGAGTTCAACATTGGATTTAAATCTTCGTCAGCTGATATACACAGATTATGTAAAAGACTTAGAATTCTCTTAAAAGAGAAACGAATCCTGCTAAAAAATTGCTCTGCAGACTGAGAAAAGAATTCATAAATTTCTACAATTTAATGAAGAAAATACTGGAAAATTATTTGGCTTACTGCTTCGATCTACTTAAGGCAAATAAGATATTATAACTTTGGAATTATACCATAACTTTGGAAATCCATAAGATTCAAGCAAAAGCGGTTAATTCCAATAATTAATGGTTTTTTAAGGCTGCTATAGCATTTAATTTACCGCTTATTATTATTATACGAGCTAAGTAAAGTAATAAACATTTTAAAGGTATTTATCCGCATCAAAAATTCAGTTGCTTCAAAGAGACAATAACAAAAGAACTAGTTTCTTAAAATTGGTTAAATTGGACTTATTTAGCGTGAATGCTCTTCAAATGAACTATGTTAATAACTTCGAAAACCGTGATATTCAACTATTATTCTATAATTTTACTCACCTCCTTATTATAATCTCTCTGTAGTTCCTCCATTCGCTCTTTATACATATCTAACAACTTATCAATATGTTCGATATGGTTGTTGCAGTTCATAGTGTACTGTTCTTCGGCGTGTTTTAGTTCGTCCATCAACAAAGATATCGCAAAATCTTTGTTATCAATGACCAATTCAAAGTTGTGCCAGGCAAATTCTAATTCGTCTCTTATGTGGGGAAGTTCTATATCTATCAATAATTGCCGCCATTCTTTTTCGTGTTTACGAAGAGTAATGTCGCTCAGTTTTAGCTCTCTAAAATAATAAGGCATTAAAAAAAAAACAATGTATAGTATTTTTTTAAACATTTTAAACAAATAAATGTCTATGCACACACAAAAAACAGTGATGACTTGACAAAAGAGTCGTTCTATGAAACACTAAAAGAAAACGCCGAGAAAATATGTCAAAATCTAACAAGCAATTAATTTACTGAATATAACAAATAAAGTAATAAATGGTATAGTTAGAAACAGACTAATAATAATAATAGATATGGAAATAGAACAAGAATACAACAACCTCAAAACGATTATAAAAAAAATTGCTTATGAAGTATTAGGAACAGAGAACAACGATAAAAAACACCACGAACCACCATGGATGACAGAAAACGTAAAAGAAATGATACAAGAAAAAACAAAATTTATAAGAAATGGCTAACAAATAAAACATCTAGCAATAGAGTAACATATCAAAGAAAAATCGGAGAAGTACGCAATCAAATAAGAGAACCAAAAAACAATTTCTGGGAACAAAAATGTGTCCAAGTTGAAAATTTAATTGGTGGTTCTCAGACTACGGAAGCATGGAGAACTATCACTAATCTAAAGAAAAATACCCCAACTCCTTAAGCAACCTAATTCCTATAGAAAATTGGGAAAACCACTATACAAATATAGTCCAAGAGTCCAGATTGAAATATATGGGAGAGAAATACAGTATGGAGAGACAAACAATCATCATGATCATGTAACCTCTTCTGTCCACTGCTGGACATAGGTCTCTCCCATTTTACGCCACTCTTTACTGTTCCTGTTGCCATTTCTTGGATATTCGTCTAATGTCGTCCATCCAGCGTGTTCGTGGTCGTTCTCTGCTGCGTTTGTCTTCTCGTGGGCGCCAGTCAATTAGTTTTCTTGTCCATCTTGAGTATTTCAGTCTCGCTATGTGACCTGTCCAATTCCATTTCAGCATTGCGATACGTTCGACGACATCACTGATACCTGTTCTTTTCTTTAAGTCTTGATTCCTTTTTTTGTCTTTTTTTGTCACGCCGAGAATTGATCTTTCCATGCGCCTTTGTGCCAGTCGCATTTTTAGTGCTGTTGCTTTTGCGAGCGTAAGAGTTTCTGCTCCGTATGTCATAATAGGAAGAACGCATTGGTCAAATGTCTTCCGTTTCATAGCTATCGGGATGTTGCTCTTAAAGATGTCTCTTAGTGAACCATACGCCGCCCAAGCAAGTGTTATTCGTCGTTGAAATTCGTAGGTCTGGTTGTCCTTGCCTATTCTGATTTCATGACCAAGATATATGTACTTTTTTGTCAATTCTACCACTTGATTTTGGATGATTAGGTGTTCGCTGGAAACTAAATTTGTCATAAATTTGGTCTTACTGATGTTTATTTTTAGACCTATTGTTGAAGACACGTTTTCTAATTCTTGTACCGTTTGTTGTGCGTCACCCAGATCTTCGGTAATAAGTACTATGTCGTCGGCAAAACGCAGATGATTGAGCATTTCTTCATCTACTTTTATTCCTCTATTTTTTCACTTTAGCATTTTAAAGGCGTATTCGAGGACCGGTATAAATAATTTAGGTGAGAGAGTGTCGCCCTGTCTCACACCTCGCTTGATATGAATTTCTCTAGTGGACAGAACCAGAGACAAACAAATAGTAACATTCATACTACTAACAACGAGGTCCGTACTGCGTTAATTAAAATGAAAAACGGGCGATCTCCAGGACCTGGCAATATAGCTGTAGAGTTACTTAAAGCAGGAGGTCCACTCCTAATAGAGCGAATAACTTTTCTAATGAATCAATGTTGCCAACAAATTAAAGTACCATCTGAATGGACAATCGCTCACCAAGTGTCCATCTTTAAAAAGGGTAATCGAAAAGATCCTAACTGCTACAGAGGATTAAGTGTCCTACGTAGGGAGATTTTTTGGAAAGATAATAAATGAAAAAATACAAGATGATGTAGAACATCTAATTAGCGAAGACCAAAATGGATTTACGCCTGGTAGATCTTGCACTGATAACTTGTTTATTCTCTAACAATTAATAGAAAAAAGAATAGCGGTTAGTACCGAAGTACATCTAGCCTTCATCGACCTAGAAAAGTCGTGTGATACAGTTCCAAGACTTAAATTATGGCAAGCTTTTCAACAAGTCAGCATTAGTCCATACCTTTTAGGAATAATTAGAGAAGTACACAGGGATAACACTACGTAATTTAAAGTCGGAAATAGACTATCAGAGCCAATAAAAGTGAATAAAGGACTAAGACAAGGATGCAGTATGTCACCCTTACTGTTTAATTTATATATTGAGATAGCCCTCCAAAATTGGAAAAAACCACTGCCAGGGAATGGGAATCCCCATAGGAAATGACGTACTGATCTCCCTGAATTTTGCGGATGACCAACTCGTCCTAGCTCAAGATTCTTATGGTCTAGAATTGATGATAAAGCGTCTACACAGAGAATATGTAAAATGGGGGTTACAAGTCAGCATGAAAAAAAACAGAATATTTAGTTATCAATTCAGATGCAAGGTTTGAATTGTTGATAGACGAGGACGTGGAAATCAAACAAGTGGAAAAATTTAAATATTTAGGTGCACTCATTGATAAAAACGGCTTGGGAGAAACCGAAATTAAACACCGAATTAACCAGGGACGTAAAATGTAGGATGTTTGAACTCCTTATGGTGAGATCGCAACATTTCCAAATGGAACAAAAAAGAATAGGGCAAACCATGGTTGAATCAGTTCTTTGTTATGGCTCTGAAGTATGGACAATTAATGCAGACCTTAAGAGAAGATTGTTGGCAGCTGAAATGGATTATTTAAGAAGAAGTACTAGAACATCAAGGCTGGAAAGTAAGACCAACGAATCTATAAGAAATAACATGAATGCTACAGACAGAAACGGCCAATAACAGAATAGAAAGAAGAGGTTTAAAATGGTTTGGATACCTATTGAGAATGCCTGAGGAACGTTGGCCCCAAAAACTTCTTGGCTGATATTCGGATACATTTGGTAGTCTAGGGTTTGTGATATTTTGACCTAATTGTAATTAAAGGAAATGCCTTATTGAAAATACAGACAAGCCTACCTAAAAAATTACTGAAATTATGAGTTTAAGAAAGTTCGAAGTGGAAAAAATCCTGCCTAAACGTTGGGTTTTCGAGGATTGTTTGTTAAAGAGTGTTAAACTTGGTATATACTGCTTCATGATAAGATAGTCCTGCATTATCAATTGTAGAGCGTACATCAAGGGGTGAGAAATCTGAGATCTGAGACAATATAATCAATTATGGTAGATGTTGTTTTAGTAATTCTTATTCTATACATGACAGTGTCAGGTTTACTTTTAGGATCTGCACAGAATTCTTAAGAGAGGAGATATTATTGATAAATTTAAGTTCCTCAAACTATCAAATGGGAAATACACAGCCAAATAAATGGTCTACAAATACCTGAATTTAACAATTAAAAATTGTTAAAAACTACGAATAAATGCATATTTGCTATGAAAAGAGAATAAAAAAATATTTTAATAGAAACCAATTTTTTCTGTGTATTAACAGGACAATTATCTAATGATTAAATCATTAAACAGCAAAATTTTTATTACTATAAGATATTAAATATAAGATATTAAATTATAATTGACAAACTATAAAAGATTATACCGTAGTAGTTCATCTCTTTGTCTTTGCTTTTTTCTCTCTATTCGTTTTCGCTTTTTATCAGCTTTTTTGTCCTTTTTTCGTCCTCCTTTCTTTCCAGGAGTCACCTCCTCTGGCGCGTCTTGAGGAAGCATCTTCAAAAGACCTTGGGTAAAATTATCCAAAGATATTCGTGGAATAAACAGTTACAAATATTGAAAAAATTGACAGATATAAAAAATTACGTAATTTGGCGTGAACGTCACTTTGATAATGTATATAAAGTTCAAATCAAACTCTTCTTTCAGTGCGTCATTAATCCATTAATCGGAAGTGCGAAAGAAAAGCATATTCGTACTTACTCAGAAAATGTTATTTTGGGGTAGTTTTCGATATTAGCAAATACATTAAGAGCCTCTACATTGTGGTCCAAATATTCGATCCATGCTTCAAATAAAAGAAAATGTGAATATTAAATACCCAAAATTAATTGCTTAATTGAAAAGACAAAACCATGGACATAAAGCTAATAAAAAAAAACCTATTGAAGAAAGAGATTGAAGAAAGTATTGAAGAAAGAGATCCTTGTGTCATTGAGAAGTAGCTGAGTTTTTTTGGAGGATTAAATTTCAAGTGTTAATTGTTGGAGAATTGAATCAGGTGTTTCGTACAGTCGCTGCAGGAGGATTGCAGATACGAAAAGAAGAAATCCGAGGCGAATAGTGGCAGATCATATTGCTGTGGAGCGTGGAGGATTCTGGGTATGGTCCAAATACAATCTACGAAGGAAAGGTCAGTGATTTTCTGTTCAGAATTGAAAATTTTGTAACTGTGAATGAAGTTTATTGACATCATTGTCGTTACCATTTTAACTCAAGAGTAGACTTCATTTGTAAAATGTTTTAAAGTTTTGTTTTTGCAATAAAGTAAATGTATATTCAATAGTATTGAAAAATCAGAAGAATAAAAAGTTTTAAAGATATTCATTGAAATTGGCTTTACATTGGTTTTGTCTTCAAGAAGACTTAAAATATTCTTTTTGTGTAAATTTTATTGTATTCATTTACGCTGATTGATAAGATAATGGCAAAATTTGATAATTGTTTTATTTTTCTTTAAATAAAATAAAGAATACCAATTTTTTGTAACATACTATTTTTATTATTATCCTTTTTTCTCTATCCCGATAAAGGACAACTAGGAAATCTTTGGACCCACACAACATAGGTTAATATAAGGAGATTTTTCACCCTGAGAACAATTAAGTTATGTTTTTGATTTGTTCAATTAATCAAGTAAAAAAAAAAATAATAACATAATAGTATACATAAGTGACTTATTTATATTGTGACATGACATGTAGTGTTTACTATGTAAAAATTGTCAATAATAGTATATTACTTTATGAGGCGGAGAAGCATGACTTTTCTTGACGCGTCCGATATGACGCACCGAACGAAGTGAAGCGCGTAATAGAGGGCAAGTCAAGAAAAGTCGCTTCTTTGCCGAATAAAGTATACTATTTTTTCTACAAACGTAGCAATTTTCAACCATAAATAGTACAATTCATACGCTATTTTTACTCGAAATTAACTGTGACAACTATCAAAGTCGTCTAGATGTTAGAAATTAAAATAATTAAGTCGTCGGTGGGATTTGCGTATCCCTGGTTACAGTTGTTTGACAGTTGTTTGCAATTATTAAAGACAGTTTATTGTTGCAGACAACCGCAAGCGCAAATATAGTGCGAAAATGGAAAACCTAAACGAAATTGAGTCCGCGGCTAATGATGCAGTAGCACGTTTGGGGCCCTCCAAGTCCGGAATAAAGTATCGGTTAGCGTACAAGCACTTCCAAGAGTGGTGCGATACAAGAGGAGTACGGCAAGTTACCGAATACGTTTTACTGGCATATTTTAATATAATGAAAAATGAAAATAAATGGAAATCTTCTACAATGTGGTCACGATACTCTATGATAAAATCCGAGTTAGTTATTAGAAAAAATGTGGATATAAGCAAATTTTTAAAGTTACGTGCCTTTCTGAAAAAAACAAGCGAAGGATATACTGCAAAGAAGTCTAAAGTTTTCACTAAAGACGAGTTTGATAAATTTTTGTTGAAGCGCCAGATAAGTTGTATTTAGGATTAAAGGTAAAAAAAATTATATTGCAAAGCATGTAGTATACTCTACTAAATTATAAAAATATTTCAGATTGTTTTGTTAATTGGGGTTACCGGCGCCTGTCGATGCGACGAAATGGTAAAAATGAAGACTGTGGACATTGAGGATAAAGAAAATGTAATAATTATCAAAATTCCAGTCAGTAAAACACGACAAATTAGATCTTTTACGATAATTGGTCAAAACTACATTAAACTGTATAAAAAGTATGCATCACTGCGGCCTGAAAATTTCACAGAAAACCGATTTTTTATCAAGTACCAAAATGGAAAGTGTTACCGAAGCGTCATGGGAATACATTCGATCAGCGCAGTAGCCCAAAAAGTAGCTAGTTATTTAAATTTAAACGATGCAAGCGCATACACGGGTCACTCTTTACGACGAACTTCAGCAACACTTTTAATTGATGGAGGCGGAAATCTAGAATGCCTCAAACGACATGGGGGCTGGAAATCAAGCACGGTTGCCGAAGGATATATAGAGGATTCAATAAGAAATAAGAACGATAATGCTCAAAAAATTTTAAACCCTCATAATTCGGCAACATCGGGAATGATTGCTGAAAGTTGTTCTTGACCATCAATGCGTATCAAGAGTCGGGAACATTTTTGCACGGTTTCAATTTTGAAAATGCCTCATTAACTAATTGTACTTTTAATATTACTATAAATAAAAATGATGTTTAATTGTTGTTAATGACATTTGTATTGTTGCTTTGTGACATGTTTCATATTGTTGCCATGACAACATTTTTCCCTCCGCCGTAAAGAAATGAGAAAAAAAAAACTGCTGCCGGCGGAGACATCAAACTTTGACAGGATCAAGTTAGATAAGTAATGTCATCATTATTTGACGTTTGAAGAAAAACGTATCTATTTATATATAAATAAATGATTTAAAAATGAAAAAATGACTTTTCCTCCCTTGCATGATTATTACTCTCACTACACTTCATTCTCGGGAGGAAAAGTAGTACTTTGCTCCCTTGTTATACAAATAGTATTGACTTATGTAAAATAAAATACTGTAAAATAAACATAACCAACTATTCTGCACACGAAGAATATGACAGTGACAAGAGCAAAGACAATTTATGTTTATCTTCGCAAACGATGGGTAAAATTTATAAAAAACTAAGGAAATTATAAAGTTTTTTAATAAAAACAAATAGCTATTTGACTATTAATATTTCCCAAATCTTAAAAAAATGTGGGAATGAAGTAACAACAACCAAAACTATAAATTTCAAAAGGACTTTCACCGTACAGTTTTTTTTTCACAGAATGTACTTTTAAACTTAAATCGTCCATGCAGCATTTATAAAAACTTAAATCAAATTTTTATTGTGTAGTATTTACCCACCTTGTTAGATTCCACAAACGAAAAAAGAAACTCTAGTAATTACGACATGACGTCGGTAAGATTCAAAACGCACATTTTCCCTTGGAGAGAAAAAATTGTCCCAATTATTCACTAATCTCTTTGATCATTTTAATTCACAGGACCATGAAACTCAATCTTACTACACTCATGTGTATTTAGAAGGCAAATGCCGAACTACATGTGAGCGTAAGGCCGTATAAAGACATAGTACCCGATGATTATTTATATTGTTAGGGCGGATGTAGATTTATAGTGAATTAGGCGTTTAAGTGAGTGATTTCTGGAGATCATGAGACAGACACAAGCAAAGGCTGTCGCTGGAATGACATGTCAGGTAAATTAAGACATTTTTATGTGAAAATGATCATTTTTCTCCGATGGATTAATGTGTAAACAATATAAATGGTATAGTTTGGTGGCGTGTAGGTTCAAAGTACATTTGACCTCAATTTAACGTTTGCTTCATGAAAATATAGTGTTTCTTCGAAGATGCTATTTATATTACTTAAATATTAAAATTTCCTCTATCCCAGGGGTGGCCAACCTTTTTAAGTCGAGTGCCAATATGAGAACAAAAAAAATTTGGCGTGCCACTAAAATTTTTCGACATACTAACATTAATAATATACGGTACAATATGTATTTCTTATGTAAATTCCACATTTTTCCGTTTAGTCAAGATAGTGGAGGTTTAAAAAATAACGTAATAAGTAAAACATAACAACAAACTTACTTTATTGTTAATAAAAATAAAATAAAAACGTTAAACAAAAAAACTTAAATATTTTCTTATTATCTAAAATTCAATTTATTAAACAGTTACTTATTTAATGTGGTATTTGAACTTGTATTTTTTTAATTAATTCATCTATATTGGGATTAATTTCGGAACTAGCCAACAGAATTAGATTTTTTAAATGCATGTCAGTTAATCGTGACCGATATTTTGATTTTATTATGTTCATAATAGAGAACATTTGCTCACAAACGTACGTTGAACCAAATCTACAACAATATCTTAGAGCTAACTCGTGTAAATTAGGAAAATTGTTTGCTGGTACAAATTTCCAAAATTCAATATAATTGGGATCAGTAACAGTTGAAATAATTTCCCTATATTTGGTTTTTAGTATAGTGTGGTTCTGTAAATCAATAATTTCGATCTGTATTTCAGCTGAGTAACAATTGATATCTTGCAGAGAAATAGAAAAAGGATTTATGAAAAGGTCAACATTCATTTTGTCTTTTTGAAAATGTTCAAACCGGGTATTGAATGAACCTAGCAAAATAGATATAGGGTTTTTAAATTTGTCATAATTTGGAGTTCTACTGACCTTGTTGGCTAATTCCTGCATTAATGTGAAATGTGTCAATCTCTGTTCTCCAAAATCGTTACAAAAAAGCATAAGTTTATTCACAAAAGAAGATATATGACCAACTAGAGTAGGAAAAATACAATTTTTTCCCTGTAATCTTAAATTTAATAAATTTAAATGTCTCATAATATCAGTGAGAAAAGCTAAATCCCAAAGCCAATCTTTATCATTAAGTAACGAGCACTCACTGGGTAGTTCATTGTTTTCTTGCAAATATTTTAAGACGCACTCTTTCTAGTTCCAAAACCTTTCGAGTGCATTTCCTTTGGAGAGCCAGCGCACACTGCAATGGAGAAGTAACTCTCCATCTTGCTCCGTTTCTTCCGCGAACAGTTCTCGAAATTGTCGTCGATTCAATGCCCGAGCTCGTATTTTGTTAATGCAGCGTGTTACAGGGTCAACAACAGATGCCATGTTTAGGTCCTTGGCACAAAGAGCTTCCTGGTGAATAATACAATGGTACTTAAAAACTTTTCTTCCCAAATAGTTTTCCAGTAATGTAACAAACCCCTTTAGTCTACCAACCATGCAAGGAGCTCCATCTGTACAAACACTATCTAATTTTGACCATTCAACTTTGTTGACTTCGATTACGTTTTTAAGCTGTTGAAAAATGTCCTCTCCTGTTGTTGTGACTAGTTGGCGCAAATCCAGAAGCTCTTCGGCATTTTCAAAATTATCATTGGTATAACGGGCAAAAATGCTTAACTGCGCATTTTCTGTGTTGTCACAACTTTCATCCAACGCTAAAGAAAAGAATTTGCAGGATTTTAATCCACTTATAATTTGGGAAACAACATCCTGGCCCATATCATCTATACGGCGCATGACTGTATTTCTGGATAATGCAATATTATCGACCATATTTTTGATCTTTACATCTCCCACATTTTTAGCAAATATTGCCAGACTATTTTTAATTATCTCCTCTCCATCAGAGTAGGCTTTTTTCTTCCGGGCTAACAGCAGAGAAAGTTCATATGATGTTTTAACCATAGTTTCCATTTCATCACTTCTCTTCTGAAACAGTGACTGTTGGCTGGCTAGGGTTTTCTTTTTTTTTTCAATAAAGTCGGCTCGCAAATGTGAACCAATAGGATATTTGTTGCTGAAGTCATTATGCAGTTGTTTATAATGTCGTTCCAGGTTAATTTTTTTCGGAACTGCTACAGACAATCCACATATCAAACAAACAGGCTTTGAAGTATTACGATTAGTAAATAAAAATTGTTCTTCCCAAGCAGGTTGAAAATCGCGAATTGCAATATCATCTTCGTATTTTCGTTTTGAAGTCGAAGGCTTACTCGTGGACATATCGAACAAATACTTTTAAAATTTTAAAGAAACAATGCGCGATGACAAAATGTGCACATAAAACGGGGCAGTTTAAAATAAACTAAGCACGGGTAACGCAGTCCTATTGCACATTACGACAGCTAGGATCACGTGCACCAATCGCAGCAATATCGCTCGCCAGAGGATGCAATGATGCCGCATCTATCGTAACTTCCGTAAACCTACCAAGTTTCTTTTTATTATTTTTTGTTTTTCAAGTTTTAATTTTTTTGAAACTGTTTTAATCCAAAACGCTACGCGTGCCACTGATAAGACTCAATCGTGCCACAGAGTGGCACGCGTGCCGCGGGTTGGCCATCCCTGCTCTATCCTATCCTTTACGATTTGGGAACCGTGGTGCATTTAACAAAATGTAGCTCAAACCAGTATTATTTAGTTTCTTTTTATTCATATAGAGCACTTTTTTTAGGTGTTATTGCATTTTCTATATAACTTGAGAGGTCTAAGCAAATAGTTGTCTGTTAAAAGAATGTATGTTTTTTTAATAACAAAAATCGCAGCAGCCAAATTGGCTATGAGGAAAATAATAGTAGCGACCAATAATTTTTATTACAAAAAACATACAGAAGTTAAAACACTTCACCATTGTATTTAGGTATATAAAATAAACATGTAGTTAAAACTTTTTAAAACTTTTACAAGTGTCGTCAAAATTTATACAGTAGCAGCATAACGTTTTCGATCTAATCAGATCATCTTCAGTGCCTTATGTACTTGAAGCTAACAATGAAATTAGATTTCTATGACATCCATATATGGGTTACACCTTTCCAAACTTAAATTATGTGTTGACTCTAGGTCAAAGACAATGGATAAATTAATACTTGAGGAACTACATGTCTCTCTGCTCGGTTTTTAACACGTGGTTAAATTATTAATTTTATTTCATTAAAAATTACAAAATTTTTTTAATGTTGTTATAATAATACCTAGTATCTTGCTAATGAACCTTTGAATCATAGATTGATAGTGATGTCATAGATTCAACCTCAAACATTAACTCCACTAACTTAATAACTGCCTTGTTGTTTTTTCAATAATAGAGATTTGCAGATTTAAAGGGAAATAAAATTTCTATCATTTAAACAGATTCAATTTTAATTAAAGGTTCATTAGCAAGATACTAGGTATTATTGTAAGTGTTTTAACTTCTGTATGTTTTTTTTAAACGATGGTATACAGCCAACTACTGTGATTTTCCCAATAATTTTTATTTTTAATTTTTATTACATTTAAAAGTTTAGTTAGCGTTTAGAATGTTAATTGAACTTAAGAAACTTTTTAGGTTTGGCATATTGCACTGTAGACCTAAAATATCACTTAGTTTGTTGGGTATTTTGCAAACTGCTGCTCTGAAAAGATTTGTGGTTATTATGTTGAACCACGTACGTTGATTTTTCAGCCAGGATATCCTTCACCTTCCTGGTCCTCGTTTTCCTTCTACTTTTCCTTGAAGAGTTAATTGCAGCAACCCATATGTTTCACTGTTCCTCATTATGTTAACAACTCTTTCCCTTTTTGTATTTTTAATAACCTTCTCGTTCCCAAACCTGAATTGCAGTGATTTTTTTGTTGTCAATCAAAAGAATGTTACAATTTGGGATTACTAATCACAAAAAATAAAAAAACCCTTTTGGTTTTTTCAAAAATTGTAGTATCACTTTTGATACTTTGGGTCTGGACTGCCAATAAAATAATTCATATTCACTTATCATTTTTATTGATGAAATTTAGTAAAACAATTTCTATTGACACTACAACATAAAAAACCTTACGCCGGGCACATTTGACAGATTTGATTTTGAGGTTGTGGCATCCAGGATACCTGCATTCTGAACTTGATTTTCGGCTTTCATAAACGGATTCTAAAGAGGTGTTTAGCTTCCTTTGACCGTAAGCGTTTAACAGGGATTGGTGCTGTCTTTCTTCTCTTTTCTGGTTACATTTTCATTTTCTTCGTCACTTTCGTCGGATGTGGGTTCACTTCTGTTCTTGGAGTACAAGAGCGACCTTCTTCTTCTTCTTCTTCTTCAGCCTTAAGTAATCCAACTTTGGACATAGGCCTCCCCCAAATCAATCCAGTGTCTTCTATTTTGCGCCACTTGCTTCCAGTTGTGTCCTCTGATCTTCTTAATATCATCAGCCCATCTCATTTGTGGTCTTCCTCTGCTTCTCTTTCCTAACCATGGCCTCCACTATTGTATTTCGTGGTTCCATCTCTTATCCTTCAGTCGGGCATTGTGTCATGCGAAGCTCCATTTTAATTTGGCAGCATGTTCTCCTGCGTCTTTTACTTTCGTTTTCTTCATCCTTCTAATCCACTTGTTTGTTTTTTTGTCTATAAGTCTCACCCCGAGCATTGATCTTTCCATCGCTCTTTGTGCCTTTACTATTTTATACATATTGAACTTGGTGAGTGTCCACGTCTGTGAACCATACGTGAGTATAGGGAGGATACACTGATCGTCAATTCTGGTTTTCAAATACTATTCTATTTTAGTGCTTTTCAAGATCCAACTCAGTTTTCCAAATCCTGCCCACGCTAACCTTATTCTTCTGGTAATTTCGGCAATTTGATTTTCTTTGTTAATTTTCATTATCTGTCCCAGGTAGATGTATTCGCTTACTGTTTCTAAATTTATGTCGTTCAATGTTATTTCTGGAATGTTCGGTGTATTTGTCATTATTTTTGTTTTTTCCAAGTTCATCTTAAGACCTACTTTTCCGAAGCTTAAAATGGTTGCATGTCATCATGGTCTGTAGTTCTTCGAAACTTGTAGCGAATATTACAATGTCATCAGCGTATCTTAAATGACTAAGTTTTCTTCCATTAACATTTACTCCCTTATCTGCCCAGTTAATGTCTTTGAAGACGTCTTCAAGTCCAAGTGTGAATAGATTTGATGAGATAACATCTCCCTGGCGAACTCCTCTGTTGATTGGTATAGCTTTGGTTTTCGCATCAATTTGTACTTTCATTGTAGCTTTCTTGTAAATATTGTGTATGAGCATTCTGTATCGGGAGTCTATCCTGCAGTTGTTCATAGCTCTCTCTATTGCCCAAAGTTCTACGGAGTCGAATGCCTTTTCATAATCAACGAAGCCAATGTATAAGTTCAAGTGATATTCATTGGCTTTCTCTATTAGAGTTCTGACTGTAAGAAGATGATCCGCTGTACTGTAACCTTTTCGGAATCCTACCTGCTCTACCGGTTGATAGTTATCGAGCTTCGACGTTAACCTGTTAGTTATTACTCCCATAAACAGTTTGTACATTTGGAACAGCAGGGAGATTGGCCTATAGTTCTTGAGATCTTCCCTGTCTCCCTTTTTGAAGAGAAGTATTGTCAAACTTATCATCCGGGACTTCCCTCTGTGAAGACATTCGTTGAAAAGTTTTTTCAATTCTTCGAGAATAATTTCATTCTCCTCCTTCAACATTTCTACAAGTATTCCATCTGGACCCGGAGCCTTATTGTTGTTTAGTTGTGCTATAGCTTGTTTTATTTTGAAGGATTCTATGTTAGGGAGTATTTCTGAGTTGACATTCGTTATCTTTCTCTTAAGGTCTTCCTTTGCAGTGTTATCTGGGTTCTTGTTTGAGGAATATAAATCACGGTAAAATGTCTGAGTAACTCTTAGGATTTCGTTCTTTTCTCTTCTAGAGCGACCTAGCAAGCGAAAACTTAAATGAGAGGTAATCTTGAATATGTTTCTTGGGAGTTTCTGCAGCTAAACAATCTTTCTTGTATTGTAGCCAACTAGCTGCAGCACAAAAATCAATAAAGGCGTAAATACATCGTATTGTCCATTTATTTGTTTAACTGCTCATAGGGTACTTTAACGTAATCATATCCAGCAAATCTACTCCACTCATGCTTTCATTGTAGTGCTTAATCACTACTGGACGATTTATTTCTATGTATTTTATATCTTTTACTGACCAGCGCCTACACAATCCCAAGGGTTCAGCTACAACTGCTGATGAAGCCATATAGATTGGTTTGGAATCAAACTATTTTGTAACAGCTATTTTGTTGTCTTTGTTAACGAGCATATCTTCCTCATTTTCTTAGATCTTTATCTGTCTTAAATGTCACATCAGTTTTTGGTATTCTATTTTTCATTGATGTTCCTGTTACATAAACCTTCCGTGAGTGTAATGCATCAATCAATATTTTTGGCGTAAAATAGTTGTCAACAAAAATAGATACTCCTACTGGCAGAGTATCTGTAGGTTTTAAAATAACCCTTCCTCCGATATCCAGCTGTTCTGGTGTAAGTACCAAGCTGGATTAAATAAATCTGCCTTTACCTTCATACATGTAAAAATCAAGTGGAATCCCCCCGTAGTCATCATAACAAAATTCTTCAATCCTACAGGGTTAGGTTTTTCTCTTACAAACTGTCTCATTAATGCTTTTCGATGAAAGGGAATCATTTGCTCATCGATTGACACTTTTTCAGTTGTTTCATTATTCAGACAAGCCCTTTGAATTTAATCCAACAATACTTTCCAAAATCTGTCATTTTCTTTAGTCTCCTTGGTTATAGAATCATCGTCAACTGTTGTAAAAACAACCTGTATAATATTGTAATCGTAGTATAGTTATTTTATCAAATTGTGAGCTCAGGTCGGCAGCTCTCGTGTTAACGTGTGTGCGACTGATGCCCTTCATAAGGGACCCGTCCTCCCCTCGATATGTAACTTAAGACAGACAGTGCCAATTTGCCTCTCGGCAAGAAAAGGCCGTGTGTGTGTGATCTCGAAAATGTGCATGGTGCGTAAGCGATAAATGCGCTTGTAAACCCGGTGTTTTGTGTTAAAACGTATATAGTTGGTCTCTCTCAATTTTATCATTTCATGTATATCTGTTACTGCCTCCCCGCACTCACTGTAAAGCTAATATTTGTATAACTCTTTATGTAACTGTCAGAATTGCGATAATTGTCAATGTTTGAATCAGCCCTTAAGTTCACTGTAAATAAATCGAAGGAAAATACCTCTTAATTGTTTTATTGCTTCAGTGGTCCTTTATAAATATTTTGAAGCAATTAGGTGTTCAAATACGCCTCTCTTAAATGTGGATAGTTTGGCAACAAAGTTTACCCTTTCCATCATTTGTGGTCTCTTCGAACCGCATATTGTTTATCGCAATTCCTCTTCCGATTTATCTTCATAAATCAAATTAATTTTCTCTTATTTAATTCTCTTCCCGTAAAAATTAAAATAAATATCGTTACTGAGTGCTCTTCACAAAATAAAACGTATAAGATAAACAATCTCACGGCACATGGAACATTACGTCACCACGCAAGTGTTTGAAGTGTTTCCACCCAACAATCTTAGATGTTAGATTTATCGCTCTTCGAGGTGCATCTCAAGTGAAATTGCTGACAAGAAACATGTGATGTGACTATGGATTTTTATGGATTTTTTAGATTCATGTCTATTTGGTGAGTTCGTTCCAAAATATATTTTTATAATCACGGTACAGGGACATTCAAAAGTTCGAACGCATATTATTAGTATACAGGACGAGTTTATATTTCGCAGGATTCGTACAGACATTATTTTCTGAGACTCTTGTTTATTATACGGGGTGGACTAAGCTGTATTTTAGACTCTAAAATTGTTTATTTTTCGTGTATCTCTCATAGATAAATATCTCGCAAAGCTTTCGATACATCTCTAACCGCAATGGATCAATTAAAGAAACAACGCAAACCGTTGAAATCAAAAATCTCTCGTATCTCTAATTGGTTAAGGGATAACTCTACTCAAGAAACGGATCCCTTGCAGTTCCAACTCCGTCGTACTGAATTAACGAATTGTTACGCCAAATATGATGACCTCATGGATCAGATTGAGGAACTGGACGAAGACAACACTGAAGAACGCGATAGGGAAGAAATTGAAGAAAAGTACTTCTCAACTCTGGCAGGTCTTCAACATAGAATGGAGATGCTCCAACCTCCTTCACACCAGTCCAGTTCCACTTCTCCACGTTTAGCTAGTGCTAAAGTGACTCTTCCCGAAATTAAAATTCAAACTTTCTCAGGATGCTTCTCAGAATGGAGTGCATTCTATCAGCTCTTCGAGACGTTAATTATTAATAACCCGGAACTCAACAACGTCCAGCGCTTTGTTTATCTCAAATCTTTTCTACGCAACGAACCTCTCCAGTTGGTAGAAAACATCCAAGTTTTAGAAGAAAACTTCCAAATCGCGTTAGAGACTCTTCGAAATCGCTACGAAAACAAATCGCGCGTAATTAGTTTGCTTATACAGCGTCTTTTGAAAGTTCCATCCTTAGTCAAAACTAATGCAAAGGCCTTACGTGAATTTTTGGTCACCGCAAAACAGACCTTACTCGCGCTAAAAAATATGAATGTACCCATCGAGCATTGGGATCTCTTATTAATAGAAATATTTTTGCAAAAAGTGGACTTTACTACTCACCGGTCTTTCGAATACGAGTTAGGGTCAAAAGATATTCCTACGCTAAATCAATTCTTTGATTTTTTAGAAAAAAAGTGTGACATTATGGAAAAGTTAAACTCCTCAGATAATAACGATAAAAAAGTTATTAAAACAAACTCTAAAACGGTTCTCTTCTCTTCGGCAAGTAATAAAAATAACTCATACTCCAAAACATGCGTATTTTGTAATAATGCTACACACACTATTTATGCATGCACAAAATTTGCTAATCTTTTCTTACAGGATAAGTATAAATTTGTTAATGAAAACAAACTATGTCGCAACTGTTTAGGAACTAAACACTTTTCACAAAATTGTTCGTCTCAACGTTTATGTGGTATATGCAAGAAAAGGCATCACACACTCTTGCACAATGACCATGAAAATAGCTCTTCTTCTAGTAGATCTTTTCAACGACAAAATCACGCAACCTCTCGCAATGTACAAAACACTTGGTCTGATGGTGAAGCCGGTCCAAGTAATTCTGTCTCTCTCTCTGAATCTCAAACCTCTCAGGTGTCAAATGTAATGACTTCTCTCTCTGCTCTGTCAATAAAGCAGGATGTTCTGCTGGCAACCGCTCTAGTCACTATTTATTCAAAGCATGGCGTACCCATACACGCTAGATGTATTTTAGATAGTGGATCTCAGTCGTCATTTGTCTCTAAAGATTTGGTTCAAAAATTAAATCTCTCTCCTTACAGCAAAAGGTTACAAATCTCTACTATCTCTGAACATAGTTCATTCTCGAACAAAATGGTCGATCTAGAAATTTTTTCCATACAAAAGAAATGGTTATGGTTTCAAAATCTCCTGTGCTATTTTAGACAACATAACTTGTAGACTCCCTCAGGTATCCATAAACAGAAGTAAATTTAATATCCCCTCTACAGTCACACTCGCAGATCCCACCTACTCTGTCCCTGGAAATATAGATCTTCTTCTTGCAAGTGACATATATAGCGAATTGTTATCGGATGGTTTAATACGTTTAGGTAAAGGACTCCCTGTTCTCCAGAACACACACTTAGGGTACATTATGTTTGGTTCTTTACCTCCTTACGCACTTCACAAAGGAATTTATAGCTCACAGTTGTCCCCTACACAGTCAAATGTCTCTTTATTTGTCCAGTCCACATCTGAGGAAGATAAGCTCGATAATATAATTCGACAATTCTTCGAAGTCGAAGAAGTGACCCCCTCTATTAAAATCTCCTCCTCTGAGGATCTGGCTGAACAAATATTCACTGAAACAACTCAAATTCTACCTTCTGGTCGGTTTCAGGTAAAGCTTCCTCTCATTTCTGAAACAGCACATAAAATGCTGGGCAATTCTTACAATATGGCTAGGAAAAGGTTTATTAGTTTAGAAAATAAACTCTTAAAACACGAAAATGTATACTCTCAATATAAAGCATTCATCAATGAATATGTTTCTCTTGGACATGCCAAAAAGGTTCCTCTTTCTCTCACAAATGTGCACTTAGAAAATAAATACTTTTTACCTCATCACTCTGTCATAAAAGAAGAATCATTAACTACCAAATTACGGGTGGTTTTTGATGGCTCCATGAAAAGTTCCAGTGGCTATTCTCTTAATGACATCCTGTTGAAAGGAAAAACTCTTCAGCCTGAACTTTTCGACATTCTCCTTCGGTTTAGATTGTATACCTATGTCTTCACTTCCGACATACAAAAAATGTACAGGCAGGTACGAATTCATCCTGATCACACATTCCTGCAGAATATCCTCTGGCGGGATTCTCCAGAACAGGACATCGAATGTCTTGAGCTTCAAACCGTAACTTATGGAACAAAAAGCGCAAGCTTTCAAAGTACTCGTTGTTTGATGGAATTAGCTAAAACTCATCAAAACAAATACCCATTGGCCTCCGATGCGCTCTTAACAGGATGCTATGTAGATGACATTCTATATGGGGCCAATGACACGCAAACTCTTCTTAAGGCTCATAATGAGATAACTGACCTACTCAACAAGGCATGCATTTCTCTTCATAAATGGTGCTCTAACTCAAAAATGTTTTTGGAAAATGTTTCTACTCTCTCTACAAACTCTGCGTATATTATTTCACCAGAGAATGCTTCTAATAAGGTTTTAGGTCTCTGTTGGAACCCCAGTACTGATACATTTTCAATTTCTGTACCTCAATTATCAATAAAGGATAATTACACAAAAAGGGAAGTACTCTCTATTATCGCTCAAATTTTTGATCCACAAGGGCTCATTAATCCCGTAACTGTTCTTGCTAAAATTATTATGCAAAAAATTTGGATTTCTAAAATTAATTGGAATGACTCCGTGGATTTAAATATTTTAAATGAATGGTTGAAGTTTATAACTGATCTCGCTGCTCTCAAAGACATAAGCATACCCAGATGTCTTTTCTCATGTCATGAAATTTCTTCTATTGAAATTCACTCTTTTTCTGACGCAAGTTTGAAAGCATATGCTGCTTGTTGTTATATACGGGTCATCTACAAATCAAAAAATATCTCGTGCTCTCTTATTGTTTCGAAAAGTCGTATTGCTCCTTTAAAGACCATAACGCTTCCAAGGCTGGAACTTATGGGTGCTTTATTGGCTAGCAAGCTCACCACAAAGGTGGTTGATATCATAAAGGATAAATTGCCCTCTATTACCTCTATAAACATGTGGAGCGATTCTGAGATAGTTTTGGCGTGGCTCAGATCACATCACTCCAGATGGAATCAATTTGTCGCCAACAGGGTAGCTCAAATTCAAGAAAATTCTTCTCACTCTCATTGGAGACACGTAAAGTCTAAAGACAACCCTGCTGACATCCTCTCCAGAGGAATGATGCCCTCTAACATACTCAACTCCACTCTTTGGTTTCACGGTCCTCAGTTTTTGCAAACATTTGACCTAAATTTGTCTGAATATAGTCCGAAGTTTAATTCTAATAAATTACCTGAAGAAAGAAAAGTTGTTCTTCACACTCGAAGTGCTCAATTTGATTTCTTTGTCATGCTTTCTGAAAGGTTCTCCAGTTTCACGAAATATGTAAGGACTATAGCTTATGTACTCAGATTTGGTAATAACGCAAAGTCTGGCACTCAAAAATTATCCGGTGCACTTGAAGTATCTGAACTTCAAAATGCCGAAATGAAAATTATAAAATTATTGCAAAACTCAAGTTTCTCCTCAGAAATTGCTGATCTCAAAGGCAATAAGATTATTTCTAATAAGTCTCTCTTACAATTTGCTCCTTTTCTTGACAAAAATGAAATGCTCCGTGTAGGTGGACGTCTTAGGTATTCCGAAGTTACCTTTGATCAAAAATATCCTCTCCTCCTCCCCTCGAAAAATCATGTTGTTCGTCTGATTCTCAAAAAAGAACATCTTAGGCTCCATCATGCAGGTCCTCAGAATACTCTCTCTCAAGTTCGCCTCAGATATTGGCCCTTGAATGGTCTACGTGAGATTAAGAGGATAGTCCACGAATGTCATGTTTGTTTCAAGTTTAATGCCAAACCCTTAGCTCAAATCATGTCTGATTTACCTAAGGAACGCTTATGCTCTGCTCAAGTTTTTGCTCATGTAGGTTTGGATTTTGGTGGTCCCTTTCTAATAAAGGCCTCTAAACTTCGTAAAAGTCCCTTGATAAAGTCATACATAGCTCTATTTGTCTGTATGTCCACACGTGCGGTTCATATAGAATTAGTCAGTGGGCTCACAACAGAAGCGTTTCTTCTTACTCTCAAGCGCTTTATCAGTCGAAGAGGTCACCCTCAGACTATATTCTCTGATAATGCGACAAACTTTCTTGGGGCTAAAAATCAGTTATTCGAACTCTATAATTTCTTGAAAAATAAGGAACCTAACTCTTCTATTCAGGCATTTTTAGCCTCCTCTCAAATTCGGTGGAAAACAATACCACCTCGATCTCCTCATCATGGAGGACTCTGGGAGAGCGCTATAAAGAGCGCTAAACATCATATCTATAGATTGTTGGGCAATCTCAAAATTACATTCGAGGAATTCAGTACCGTGCTCACCCAAATTGAAGCCGTACTTAATTCTCGGCCCATTTGTGCCCTCTCTAATGATCCCTCCGATTTCACATATCTTACCCCTGGTCACTTCCTAATTGGAAGGTCTCTCACCTCGCTACCCGACCAGGAGTATACATCTATCCCGGAAAATAGACTTAGCATCTGGCAAAATCTCTCTAAGCTCCAGCAACTTTTTTGGAAAAGGTGGTCGACTGATTATCTGAATCGACTTCAAAATCGTCCAAAATGGTTTCTCCCATTCAAAAATTTAGAACCCAATGACCTTGTGTTAGTTAAAGAAGATAATCTCCCTCCTCTCTACTGGTCATTGGCACGAGTGATGGATGTCTTTCCGGGTAAAGATGGCCGAGTGAGAATTGCATCTGTTAAAACTAAGGATGGGATTTTCAAACGCACGATAACAAAATTGTGTCCCCTTCCTAGTGAAGGATTATGTTAATGTTATTAGGTTTAGTACCTTTACTCATATGTTGTTTGTATACTATTACTCATATTGTTTTTTTTTATGTACTCTTTTCTTTTTAATGCTTTTTATAATGTTAAAGCTAGTGCTTCAACTGGGGGCAGTATGTTGTAAAAACAACCTGTATAATATTGTAATCGTAGTATAGTTATTTTATCAAATTGTGAGCTCAGGTCGGCAGCTCTCGTGTTAACGTGTGTGCGACTGATGCCCTTCATAAGGGACCCGTCCTCCCCTCGATATGTAACTTAAGACAGACAGTGCCAATTTGCCTCTCGGCAAGAAAAGGCCGTGTGTGTGTGATCTCGAAAATGTGCATGGTGCGTAAGCGATAAATGCGCTTGTAAACCCGGTGTTTTGTGTTAAAACGTATATAGTTGGTCTCTCTCAATTTTATCATTTCATGTATATCTGTTACTGCCTCCCCGCACTCACTGTAAAGCTAATATTTGTATAACTCTTTATGTAACTGTCAGAATTGCGATAATTGTCAATGTTTGAATCAGCCCTTAAGTTCACTGTAAATAAATCGAAGGAAAATACCTCTTAATTGTTTTATTGCTTCAGTGGTCCTTTATAAATATTTTGAAGCAATTAGGTGTTCAAATACGCCTCTCTTAAATGTGGATAGTTTGGCAACAAAGTTTACCCTTTCCATCAGTCAACAATTTTGAGTCAATGCAGAAACAATTACAATTTATTCTTAAATGAACTTTTCATAATGTTAGTTAGTACATACCAACAGCTACATGAAGTTTTTTCAACACAATAGCAATATTAGAACAAAAAAAACAAATACTTACCAAGTGAAAAAGGATTACATTCACCAGCCATTACTTCAAGTAAACTAACAAAACCTGTTTACATTCCAAATGGCTTAAATAGATATAAATCATCTTATATAGGGACTGTAGCCGCCCTCTATTAGAATTATGTTGAAATAAAATAAGTCATATCACAGATATCTGTGCCGAATTATAGGCTTTATAGGCTATTAACACCACCATGTCAAATGCTATCGTTATGTCTTCGTATGAAGATATTGCTGCTCGACAGAGTTGATACAACTTTTCCAAATTTTTACTATTTGTAAGACATGTTTTATGATCTTCTGGTCTTTCAATCTTCTCTACTCCTCTAAATAAAATGAAACTTATTTTTGTAGCCATGGTCAGTGTTTGTGCAGTAAATAAAGTTACGGCAATAAAATTATTAGATAATAATAGCTAAAATATTATTTCTTATTTTGCATAATTAGTCCTTCAGCAATTTTCTTGCAAATAAAATATGTAAATTGCCAAATACATACTAAGATATTGGAGTAGATAACTCATAAATATACATGCTAACCATCACCCCCAAAGGACGGATCCCAAGAACTACCATTAATATGCAGTTTACATTGAAAACAAACAGACAAAGTTTGTCCTTAACCTTAAACTTTTCGAAGTAACCTCTAGCAAGGATAACGATTATGCTCCTCAAGAATATTACGTTTAAATGCAAATATAGTAATAATTTATGGGATTATCACGTTTGTTTATACTATATGTGACACTGTTCGTTCTAAAAACAATTTTTTTATTGTGATATTCTTTTTTATTGAATACAATTATATAACACCATTTACACGTGAATTTTTATTATTGGTCTAGTCGCAAGCTAGGCCAACGTGTCCTTTTTAATTCTGATAGGTCCACTCAAGTTTTTAAATGTACTTTTGGCTGCTGATTACCAATTTCGAGGATGTATTTCGATCCGAATGGTAAAATTGTTTATAAGGTACTAGCTCGTAAAATAAAAAAGACACATTTTTTCTTTAAATAAAATTTGTTCCTTGAAAATAAAAAAAAAGAAAATGGCGTTTACTAAACTTTAATTAAGTCGAAATATTGTAAAATTTGTGCAAAATCAGAAATTAGTCCCGGTAAAATAAGGATGCAACCTCGGAATGAAAGATAATAAGCTGAAAATTTGCATACGTCTTTATTTTGATGGTATAAAACTTACCTCAAAAGTCTCATATAATCACGTGTTCGCGACTTTAAGGTATTAAAGGTCAAAGGTCACGAAAATGAGTTTTCTGCAAATATCTCGTTTCCCTTACACTTTATGACATTTAAGGTGGTAAGAAAAATTGTAGAATGAAAAATTCTCTTCAATGTTTGTCTCAAGTACTTTTATGTACCTTCAACCCTTCTTAAGATAGAGCGCAAAGAGTGGGGGACCGCTTACCTGTGTATACGGTAACGCGAAGTCAGCCAGTAGGATTCAATAAATAATAAGTTATATAGTTAATTATTCACTTAAAATACTATTATTATCTTTAAATTTTTATTATTTATTATTTAATAAACTATATTTATAGACATTAATTATAAAATATATATTTTTTATATAATATTTATTTTATTTTTAAAAAACATACAATATTAAATGAAATATTTCAAATGAACTTTAATGATATTTTTAACAGCTGTATATACGATAAATTAAGATCCAGTGCAGAATTCAACAATAATCATTTTTATATTTAATTAAATACTGAAAAAATCATATTTATTATTTTTTTAAATTATATATTTATTTATTAATCCAATAATCGATTTATTAACGTTACAAATATAATATATATTCTTTTATTATGTATGGTTAATATTTTTGTATTAATTTTCTTCTTCATCGTCTTCTTCTTCTTCTTCTTCTTCTTCTTCTTCCTCTGACTGCTCAATATCGGATTCATCATCATCATTTTCGTTTATTAAAGTATCAGAATAAAAATATTCAAGAATATCAGGTGTATATTCACTTTCTTCATTGAAATCAGCTGAAGTTGATGAAGCGTTTAGACATGATTGTCCATTACACTGCCCACAAATTAAAGTACATTGCAATCCTGATTTCCAGCATCTGCAATTAGAACCACAACCTTTCTTGTAATTGCAAAATATTGTATTCAGCAGTTCTTCTGGTGCTGGCGGTAATAATGTTGTTATTGGTTCTAGAAATTTATTTTGCATTACCCAGCCGAATTCTTGGGGTTCTAAATCATTTCCCAACCAAATTTGGGTCTGATAATAGACACGAATGATATGCTGACGAGCTGCTGCACTTGAAGGTGGAAGACTTGATAACTGCACTGGTTTGTTGAGTCTTGTTGATTTGATGAACTGGGTGTATCGAAAAGAGTCTATATCGTCTTCTGATGTTAGAGCATTATATGCTGCTAAGAAAGTACGTACTCCATTTTCAAATAATTATTGTACAGAGCAGTATTTTTGTTGAAATAGTTGAGGTGACTGTTGCAAATAGTGATTTTTTTCGAACGTTTTAATAAACGATATTTTACCTTTCCTATAAATCGCAGAAGTCGTATCACATCCACTAAACGCGTGTAAAAATAAGATGTGTTTCTTAGAATGAGGGTATTTATCAAAACTTTTCGATGAATATAATTTTGTCTCCGCATTGCCCTTACCAATTAAAAAAAAAAAAAAATTCTTGTTGATGTGATTGAGCTCGTCCTATCAAGATAACTAGCAAATCAATATCTTCTCCTACAATGACGGAAGTTTTTCCTACATGTTCAGACTCTGCAATAGCTGTTTCTACAATGAGAACATCAGCATCATATCTGGCTTGTTTTGTAGTGATATTAACAGCTTTTAATTTGTCGATAAGCATGTCTATAAAGATTTTTTTATTAGATGTGTTCGATAAAAATTGTTCTTGGCTGATAGGCACATTCATTGTTTCATCAAAACGGAGTTCGTAAATAAAATAAATATTATATAAAAAATATATATTTTATAATTAATATCTATAAATATATTAAATAATAAATTATAAAAATTTAATGATAATAATAGTATTTTAAGTGAATAATTAACTATATTACTTATTATTTGTTGAATCCTACTGGCTGACTTCGCGTTACCGTATACGCAGGTAAGCGGTCCCCCACTCTTTGCGCTCTATCTTAAGAAGGGTTGAAGGTACATAAAAGTACTTAAGACAAAAATTGAAGAGAATTTTCCATTCTACAATTTTTCTTACCACCTTAAATGTCATAAAGTGTAAGGGAAACGAGATATTTGCAGAAAACTCATTTTCGTGACCTTTGACCTTTAATATCTTAAGTCGCGGACACGTGATTATATGAGACTTTTGAGGTAAGTTTTATACCATCAAAATAAAGACGTATGCAAATTTTCAGCTTATTATCTTTCATTCCGAGGTTTGCCCCCTTTTTTGCCTTATTTTACTGGATTAAATCGTCAGATTTGGTAAAAGGGTTTTCCCGTATTTCGGAAATTAGCAACCCTACATAAAATTGTATTAAATATTATTTATAGAAAATTAAATTATCTACAACTTTATTCTTATTAATTTTTATCATAAAATGAAAAATACATAAGTTATAAATAAAAATACCTAAAAATTTTGGAACAAATTTCCTTTTGGGCCTTATAACTTTGTTTGTGGTAATTTTGCAAAAAAATACATCATAGCAATATTATAGAGGGTTTTTAAAGAATAATTTCGACTACAAATAATTTCATTAATTTTTTTGGGTTTCACAGCGCTCAAAGTTAAAACGTTTTAAAGTTTGATTACTCTTAGGAATACGATAAAAACGAACTATTAGACTTAGTTTTCTATTAAATATTTTTTTATTTATATCAGTTTAATTCAATTTATCATTTTCTTAACATTATTCCTATGTAACAATAAAACACTGAAAACTTTGTTTTCAAAACTTCCACAAAATTTATTTTAAATTCTTATCACTACAGCTGTTTCGGCTGATTGCCTTTCTCAAGTGATCTGTTTTTGGCATGCGTTTACACTTTATAGTCTCTAATGAAATAGGTTGAGGAGTGGAGAACTGTTTATCTCAAGTTGGTGATTCAGAATTATATCTGTGTTTTTTAATTTGTTGATTTCCATAGATTCTAACAAAGATAGCTTAAGGCCTTTATTTTGAATGTGTAGAATTTTAAATTCGTCATTAAAAGAATGATTATGATCTAGAAGGTGAAGTGCGTATGTAGAATCTGTTTTTCTATTATTGAAAGCCCTTTTATGTTCTGCTATTCGTTTATTAAAATTTCTACCTGTTTGACCAATGTAAGTTTTTGGGCAGTCGCCACATTTAAGTTTGTACACACCACTGTGTAAGTGTTTTTTATGTTGGCTCTTGTTGTTTTTAATATATTTGCCTAGGTTGTTATTTGTTCTGAAAGCTGGTGTTATTCCTTTCTTTTTTATGTGTTTGGCTATTTTTGTTGATATTTTGCCTGTATATGTAATCGAGCAGAAGGTACTGGGTTTTTTCTCTGGTGGTGGAAATACTAAGTTCAGGGCTTTCTTGTGTAGTTTTTGATTTAACATTTTATTAATTGTTTGTTCGTTGTATCCATTGTTTACTGCTATTTGCTTAATGATATTTAATTCTGTCTCAAAATTGTATTTTGACATAGGAATTGCTGTTAATCTATGTAACATACTATGATAGGCTGCCAGTTTATGTTGTGTGGGATGGGATGATGAATTGTGAATAGTCGTGTCAGTATGGGTAGGTTTATGAAATATGGAGAAGTCATGTTTGTTTTTAAGTTTGGTAATTTTTAAATCTAAAAAATTTATGGATTGATTTTGTTCTGTTTCTATTGTAAATTCAATCTGACTATGAAGAGAATTAATATACGATAAAAATTGGTCGAGTTGCCTGTTAGTTCCTGTGAAACATACCAGTACGTCGTCTACGTATCTCCACCAATATAATATTGGTGGAGATACCATAATCATAGATGGGAGGTAATAATAGATGGTGAAGTTTTCAGTGTTTTATTGTTACATAAAATGAATTTCCATCAAGTAACGGTCGAATCCATCAATTATTTATTCCTATGTTATTATTAATTTATTATCAACACTTTCAGCCATCACAAAACTTATTATTAATTATCTTAAGACAAATTTCTTGGTAATGAAAAGAACAAAACAAATTTAATAGACCTTCTCAAAACTACTCTTTAATTTACAATATTGGCAGCCTGAAAAATAATAATTTTCATATCATTCGAGTTTTCCAGCCCCAAAAGTGCCTACTATAGCTTTTTTGAGACTTTTTTCAGATTTTAAACTGTTTATAACTTGAAAACTATCAACTTAAGAGAAAAATGCCAACAGACTTTTTTTGTGTTTAACACTTTAACTGCCAGGTAAATTCAAAGTAAATTTTGTACCGGATCTTTTGGACCAACATATTTTTGTCTTTTTAATTACTCCATTTGTGTTTGTTTTTAGCAAAAATTTAGATTGGTTTTTTGGTTATTTTTGTAAAAATTGCTGTGTTCTCTTATCGTGCACGCGGCATACGATTGTGAAATTGTTACTAATGTCTAGTTGCAGGCCATGTTTACCACAGATGGATACTTAAGGTCAAATAGTCTGTTATCTTTCCAGTAAGAGAGTGACACGTGTTACATGTTTCAGTTTGTTATTTAATTCCGATGGAAGCGTACCATCCACTTCACAATTGAAAAAAGTTAATATGGCGCATAATAACAAACAACTCCGTTATTTAGAGTTAGAATTAGAAGCAGAAAAGACTGCCGGTAAGTTAGAGGAGTTTAGAAAAATGAACATGAGTGATGATTTTTCTAATTATTCGGATTCGGATTTGGATCCTACATATAATATAGATGCAGCGTTTCCAACAATGAACCTATAGCGAAAAAAGAGAAATTTTGAGAAAAGGTTTGTTCACTAAAATCTTTTAGTTTGTATAATTCGATTATTTTACTATTAAATTGGCTTCACATAAATGAGTTTACGTTTGTTTTACGTATTATAATTATATCATTTAAACTGATACAAAATCTTGATTTGTGCGTAGAGAGAGTAAGCATTATCTGAAAATGGACTAGAATATCTAGACTGGACTGGAATGAAATGGGATAGAATGGAAATGGAAAGATATCGATATTTTTTTGTAGGAGACGTAAAACCTAATACTTCTTCATGACCATCCAGTATCAGTCATCTCGAGTAATGGAGAAAGGACCAGACAGTTTTTTGACTCAAGATGATGATTTTTTGCCAGATACTGTTAGGCCAGAAGAAAATTCTTTACAAGATTCAAACTGGGGACCTGTTTCCGGGAATTTTTTAATTTTCGATTGTCCTTTGAACTTTGGCATTCCTGAAAATTTGAAAAACGAAATGGCTGGTAAGAATGAACTGCTATTCTTTGAACTGTTTGTCTCTGAAGATGTTGTAAATATGATTGTCTTCGAAACAAATAGGTATGCAGAGCAACAAATTCTTAATGGAATAGTAAATGAAACAATTACGAAAGAGTCACGTTTTAATTATTGGAAAGAGACTAACTACACTAAAATGCGTACATTCATAACGCTCATTCTTTGGATGGGACTAGACTCAAAGCCGTCATTAGATGATTGCTGGCGCAAAATTTTATTATATAAAAGTGATATTGCTAAATACATGCCCCGAAATCGATTCAAATTGCTCTTGCGCATGTTTCATCTAGCAAACAATGACGAGAGTTCTGAAAATGACAGACTTTATAAAATTCAATGTCTGGTCAATGAAATGAACGCTAATTTTCATCAATCTATGATTCCAGGCACAACTGTTTTCCAGGCACAACTGATTTCCAGGCACAAGTTTGGAATAAAGCTGTTTAAAATTTGTTTGTTAGAAGGCTATACCCATACAATTAAAATCATCAATTAGCCTATATTTGTCCACTGCTGAACGTAGGCCTCCCGTAAAATTTTCCACCTATTTCTATCTCGAGCTTCTTGCATCCAGTTTGTGGTGAAGCGCTTGATATCATCCGTCCATCTAGTCGGTGGTCGTCCTCTGCTTCGATATGCCTCTTTCCTTGGTCGCCATTCCAGAATCTTTCTGGTCCATCTATCATCCGTTAATCTGGCAACATGTCCGGCCCAAGCTCATTTAGCCAAGGCTATTTTTTCAACTACATCTGTGACTCCTGTTCTTCTTCTTATTTTATCTATTGTTCTTTTTGTCAGAGTCAGTGTTTCTGCACCATATGTAAGAACTGGTAAAACGCACAATTAAAATATAATGCGGTAAAAAAAATTAATGGGCAACCGGTTGCTGAATGGGTAGTTACTGAAATGATTAAACCTTTATTGGATCAGGGTAGAACTCTTATTACGGACAACTTACGGACTCTTATATGGTATAAATCAGTTAACCTTGCTAAAATTTTACTAAAACTAAACTTGCTAAAACTAGATCCACTCATCTTATTGGAACGTTGAGAAAAAACCGAAAATATTTTCCCAAAGATGTTGTAGAAGGCAAACTCAAGAAAGGTGAGATTATTGCCTAACAAAACAAAAATGATATTGTAGTTATGAAATCGCATGACAAGAGAGACGTACTTTTTCTGTCTACAAAACATAGAGACGATATGATACAGGTAACGCATAGAGAAGGCCCCAAAAGAAAACCTACAGCCATTGTTGAGTACAATAATGCAAAAGCGTTTATGGACATGTCAGATAAAAATACAGCTTACTCAAACTGCTAATGAAAGTCTGTCAAATGGTACAGAAAAGTGGCATTTGAGATAATTACTGGTACTTCACTGGTGAATGCTCTAATTATTTTCAATAACATCAACCAAAGCAAAATGTTAGTTACAAAATTCAAAGAAAATGTGTGCAGGCAACATTGTGTCTTCGATGTAGTAATCTACCCCTTCCTGTACAAGTTCAAACCAAACATGAACTTACTCAAAATGCTTTGAATAAAGGAGGCAGATGCACGATTTATTACACTGAACTACATGGTCGAATTTATGCTGTAAAAAACACAAAACGAGTAACATGTGTATGCAACGGATGTGAAAACAGTCCTTTTGTGTGTTTAGAATGTTTCTATGTCAACCATGTTTTCACAAAAAAATAACTAAAACATGTACAGCAAAACTGAATCTCAGTACTTAATTTTCTAGTTAACAAATACTACATTTTATGTTACTGTTGATTAATACGAAGATATATTGATATTAAACTAGTCTTTGATAGATGGCACTACTTGATACCGAATTGGTTTCGGTGTTGACATTTGACATTCATGCCATGACGTCTGTCAAAATTTTAAGTTTTAAAAACAATTAGTTTGGTTTTTACAACCGTCAAAAGCAAGCAAATTTTGTGTTTTCGGAGAAATGAAAAAAGTCGAGTATCTTTCAGTGATTAAGTTCCTCCACAAAAAATGTAAAATGAATGTGCAAATCAAAGCCGACCTGGATGAAGTTTATGGTGAGGTTGCAGCTTCGTTAGCAACAGTAAAATTTGGAAAGCTGAATTTGTTCGTGGTCGTAAGAGTGTTTTTGATGACGAGGCCAAATGAAGTCACCACGCCGGAAATGATCAACAAAGTCCATGACATGATTATGGCAGATCGTCGAATTAAGTCGATCATCGATCAAATGCAAAAACGTGTGACCACTTTTGGCGATGATACGGCGCGATCCGAAGGATTTTCTGCGCCTATTTATCACCGGAAACCAAAGAACAGTCGAAAAATTGAAGCAAACGCGCCGAAGGGCCGCCGAAGAAGGCAAAGAGTGCACATTCGGCCTGCAAAGTGATGGCGACTGTTTGCTGGGATACGAAGGGCATTATCCACATTGACTACTTGGAAAAAGGAAAAATAATCAATTGTGAGTACTACGCAGCATTATTGGAATGCAAAAAAGTGCTCTTTCACCAAGACAATGCACCGGCTCACCGATCGGCCGTCGCCATGGCAAAATTACACGAATTGGGCTATGCATTGGTTGAACACCCACCATATTCCCCAGATCTTGTCGCCAGCGATTTTTTCCTTTTTCTAAACCTAAAAAAATGGCTCGGAGGATGCCGTTTCGGATCAAATGATGAAGTCGTCGCTGAAACTTCGGCCTATTTTGTAGAGCTCGAGCAAAAGTACTATTCGGATGGGATGGGTTTTTCTATCAAAGGCTAGTTTATATCAATCCACCCTCGCATAATATGCTGTACTATCAAAAAAATAAAAAAAGTGGACGTATATTTAATTTTCATTTTATTATCCCTTATACGTTTAAAAATAAAAAAAATGCCAGGATATTTTTAAATGTCATAGTTTTACGCCAGACTCAATGGTATACACAGTAAATGTGTACCAGCCTCGGACACAGGGCTAAAACGTTGATAAATCCTGTGTGCATTATATGTACATATAACAGAGAACTAAAATTGCCTATGTCCATATATGGTACACACGGCAGTTAAAGTGTTAAAATGACACAAGGAACCTAAAAAAAATGTTTTTTTTGGAGCAAAAACCGATTACTTTTCGAATTCGTTTATACAAAACATTTTTACATGAGAACAGACAATTTTAGGTGAGAAAAATATTTTGATACTGAAGCTGCTTATTAGCTATTGAACTATTATTTAATAAATTAGTAAAGAATCCTAAAAAAATGAGAATTTTTTTTATAGAAACGAATTTTATCCAATATTATTCGAATCGATTAACTAGTACATAATAATTGTTAATGTTGATTGCGTCAATTAAAATTGCGATACCGACGGTCCATTACTATGGTTCAAGAACTGGCCTACGACGCAGTTACATAAGTTCATTGTGTTCGGATGCGTACCTGTGGAGGTATACTTATGGTAGAAGGCCCGAGGATTAATGGGGGGACAATAATTATGTGACGTAGTCCAAAATGATTTGAAATCGAAGGTGGGGTATTTTGATTCTAAATAGTACTTGATGTTGTATAAAACTTTTTAGAGTTAATTGCAAATAACAGTCGCCGGTACCAACAAAAGTCCAAAAATAGCGGATGTGCATCGTGCATAGTTTTCGTGCATTCAGTGGTACCTAGTCAGTTTTGACTAATACATAATATTTTAGTGGATTGATTTAGATTCCTAAGGTAGGTCAGCAATTAGTTTGATAATATTTTGCCGTTAAATTTTTCTGATTAAATTAAAGACATAAAAAAGCATTAAATGACTTTCATATTGCACTTTGTCCATTTTTAACATTTTTCAGAAAGTGAGAAAACACAAACACAAGAAAAAACACGAAATATTAATAAATGTACTTTTTATTATCAATTTATCCTATTTATAAGTTTTATCAAGCTTTATTAGTTTTTTCAAAAAAAAAAAAAAATATTGATGGAGAAAACGCCATTTGGTTGTCTTAAAATGACAAAATGTAGTTTGATTGTCCCTAAATGATTAAAATAAAAATATGAACTGAAAATGCATTTCTGCGTCTTTGAAATGCAATATAGTAAAAAAAATCATATGACATATATGTCGTCCTCCAGAAGACAGCAAAATTCTTCTCCATCTTCACATTGATCGCAGATCTGGTTTTTTTCAATTGTATTTTCACGATACTGCTCTTTTAAAATTGGATCTAACCAAGTTAAATCTGGATATAATGCCAATTCTTTGCCTGATAAACTAACTAAAAATTTTGATAAGCTATCCAGGGTTTCCTTTTTAACAGCATGCTTCGTTGGTAATTCTAGCAGTACTATGTTACTTAGTTTTTTTTCTGTGGTTGAATTAAACTTGCAAACTTTTTAGAAGAGTCCAGTTTGCGTACTTGTCCTTTCTTAGAATATATTTCGTAATATTTGTCTGGTAACTTTATAAAAGCATGAGCACGTAAGTTTAGCTCAACTTGACTAAAAACTCGATCAGCTGGCATAAACGAACGGAAAACGTCATCGTCATTGTTTTAGTAGTTTTTGGGGCCATATTCAAAAGTCACAAGGTGAGTGCATGTATCATGTGGAAATTTTTGTTCTGACCCACAGATTCATCCGAAAATAATCTAAGATGTTTATTATCTGGATCAAAATCAGTCTTTTTAGGAAGTCAGTCAACGCGGAATTTATTTCTACCACACCTCTTTCTGCTTCATGCTCAAGCCATGTATAAAAAACAGGAGTTTTTGTTAAAATATCTGTCACACAAAATGCATAAAAAGACAGTTGCTGAGCATATAATGCTTCCGTAATAGGCGCTTTTGGGAGATTTTAGACCATGCCACGACGCTATTAGCAGACTCCTTCTTCATTGATTTAAAAAACTGCTTTGCTTGCGTCTTGTGAATAATTAAATCCATTTTCAATTTTAATCTTTGCTCTTTGTCCTGGATAGTATTTATCTCAGTGTTTGTTCTTACGCAGAAGCTACAAACATCAGTAGCTGGAGTTCCAAAATCTTACATAAAATTTTGTGTGAAAATCACGTGATTTTATTACCACCTTTCCTCTTCCTTTGCCTTTTTATTTTCTTTATATTCATCATCTGTGCTAATTTGTTATCCTTCATGTTTTCTTCATTATCGTAGAAATTCTGTCTAATGATTTTTATGTCGGGCAACAAAAGTTCGTTACATTCAAATTTTTTTGATTTATGAACACAATTGTTTTCAAAATTCAGTAAATCTGGATCTAAATCTTAATATCTAAAACAAATAAAGCGAATTAAATCACAAAAACACAACATAACCTGCAATTTACCTTATTTCTCTCTTACGTTCTTTTGCCTTAGTATTAATTTTTCTCTTTCTCGTTTCTCTATTTGTCTCACCCACAATATGCTCACCTCCACTCATTTTAATATTATTATTGCAATCAAAAACAACTTATTAAGCACTAATAATATCAGATATTGTTGATTTCTACAATACCTGAGAGCAAAATAAAGTCTTTACATGGTAAAAAAGTATTGCAAGCAAAATAGCGCTATTTGTTTGTCTCTCGCTTCTGGACAAAATGCGTTTCATTCGTCTAGGTGAATTTTGAAGCCAAAAATATACATGAAATATTACGTTTAGAATATCTAGGATATAATAGACAAAGTGCAATTTGAAAGCCTGCTCCTCAAATGCTACTTCATTTGTTTAATTTGTAAAATAATTTATTTAGTAGTAATTCATACAACATAGTTCTTTTGTAAAAATTGGTACTAAAAATTTATTAAAAATCAAACTAACTGATAGAACAGCTCATATTCTTAAAGAAAACCTCCAAATTTTTACTGATATTTGAAAAACACTTGACCTGAACAAACAATTGACCTTTAAAACGACTTTACTCTATCTAAACATGTTAAAAGATTCTATTAGCTATATTTACATAAAAAACTATTATCAATCTGTTACTTATACTAATTGACACTTCTCTTATAACCAAATAAAGTTGTTCCCGTGCGATGATTTAATTGAGATTTTTTTATTATTTGCAATTTTCTAAATTCGAAAACTTTTATAACACATAAACCACATTGAACTGAAAATTCTTAAAATTCTTTATGAAACTATACAGTTAGGATTAAATGTAATAATTACATGGATCAAGGGCCATTCGGGAATAAAAGGCAATGAGATCGTTGACAATTTGGCTAAATTAGCATATATTATGCTTGGAGAAAAAGTAAACAGAAATTTAATTCCAGCGACAGATATTGACACCGTTGGTAGACAAAAACTTAAAAATAATTGGCATTTACATTACAGAGAATGTAAGACCGGCTTAAACTTTTATCATTGCAATACTAGGGTACCCTCAATAAGATGGTTCTACACAGAATCTAATCGACATTTTATAAAGACCATTAATCGGCTGAGAGCCAATCATGCTCTTACGTCATCTTACATGCATGGAATCGGCTTATCAAATACTCCCAATTGTACTTGTGGTAAAATAGTCGATCCAACACAATGTGATTTACAAATTATTAATATAAACGAACTTTATAAGGAATTAATAAATTCTAAGTGTTGTTTTCCAACAAACCTTAATCTTTTAATATTTTCAAATAATATGGAAATTCTTCATTGCATTTACAGTCATGTTAAAATATGTAAATATAAGTTGTAAATAGTATATAGGCATAATCTGTTAATATGGTTTGAAAAAAAAAACCAAAAAAAGTATACCTTAAATTAAAAAAAAACATAAAAGAATTAAGAAAATAGAAATAGAACATAAAACAAAAAAATAAATCCAAAAAAAGAACAAAAAAAAAGGCAAAAAACAAAAAAAAAAAAAAAAAAAAGCAACGAAACAAAAAAAAAAAAAAGAAAACAAAACAAAAAAAAAAAACAAGAAAATAATATAAGAATAAAAAAACAAAATAAAAATATATTAAAACGAATTTTATGTATCCATAAAAATATTAGGTATATCTAGTACCTACTAACATTTGACTATGAATCTGCAATCAATAATAATTAAAATTCAGTCTATTTTAACAATAAACACAAACAAGTCTGGCTAATTGACCATGGCTAAATGGCCAAAGCCATTTTTAAGAAAAAAACTCTTATAACATGCTGATTGAATTTCTTTCATAATTTTGTTGTGTTTTTTAAACAGAGCAGCCCTATATATTAAAGCATTTTTGAATATATTTTTTAAAAATATAAAGAGTTTGTATACATTTTTATAGGTTCAAAGTTATTAATTTTTACACTTTTATGGAGAAAAATGGTGATATTTAAAGCTCTTTAAATTAGTTTTTAAAGTGATAAATATAGAAACTGACTTCATTTGTGGCAAAATTAAAAAATTGCATACCAAGTCTTCTCTTTTATCTGTAAAACCCATTAAAATTTTTGTCGATACGTAACTCTTATCAAAAGGTATCGAACTTTTACTAGATTTAAAATCGCCGATCGCTTCAAGCCTTGTTTCTGACAGAACGGTTTATTATACACAACAAATTCTCATTAAAATTTTAGTTCAAAATGATCTCAGACTAGTTTTAAACTAATGTGGTCTACAAGTTGCTTTGTTCGGATTGCCAGAGTTGTTATGTCGATCAAACTTTACAATGGCTCAAACAGAAAATAACACAACACAAAACTGACTGTATAAAAAAGAAAAAAACGCCGTTACAAATTTATTTGGGAGTCAATCTGCACAATCATTACATATGTAATTCTATAGTTAAGACATAGCAGAAAGAGAAACATAATTAATAACAACTTACTAACAATGAAGGATTGAATCAATATTTTGATGAAAATGTATATTTTTATTTTCATATATGTATGAAAGGAGTTAAATGCAAATTTTTTTTACACATACTCTTCAGTAAAATTCATTGTTTATTTTGTTATTATTATAATAATACAATTGTGTTTTCATCTTGTTCAGCATTTGTGTTTGGGCATAAAATGTTATGAGTATTATTGTAGATATGCTTTTCTCGATTTGAACTGTCTTTTAGCAAAGCAAGTTCCATATACGAGCTGGCTTTTGCTTATATTTAGTACAAGTTTGTTTTTCGTTGTTAGAAAAGTCTTCTAATTTTATTTTAGAAAACGGTAAAATGATATTTAAAATACCAAAATTTAGACCTAAAATAGTATTTAAAAATGACAATAATATACATAAAAAAATACACTACAATACAGTGCAACATAATTCCATATAATAATACAATACAAATTAAAATGCAATATCCATAAGTATTTAAAAATGACAATAATGTAATATAATTAACAAAATAGTCCTCCCCGACTGGGAATCGAACCCCGGTCTCCCGCGTGATAGGCGGGGATACTGACTACTACACTACCGAAGACATGACACAAATGTATTTCAAAATTGACAGTTCTGGGTCATACAGTGATTTATTGAGATTATTATTTTGAAATACAAAAGAATAATATAATTATGAACATTTAATAAATAATACAAAACATATCACATAAATAATAATATTAATAAATATTTTATTATATGTATAATATTATATGTATATATATCTTTATATAATATATATATTAAATTATATATACAAAAGGAACATTTTTATATTCGAAAGAGGAAGAGAGAAAAGATATATCTTCTGTCTCTCTCTTACTCATTATCTTACATATGTAATGATTTCACAGATTCACTCCCATACAAATTTCCAACGTGGAGTGCGCGTATAGAAGTATAACTTCAAAAACTATGTAAATGTAAATAAGTTTGTAGGATGTGTTCTAATCTGGACGTAAGTTTACGCTCTTATAGTGATTACAATCATAAAATATTAATTATCTAAACAATAAATTTATAAATAAAAATAGAAGAGAAACTAGAGAAACTAGAAGAGAAATCAAAGGAAACGAAAGCATTGACGAAGAAAAACTATGAAAAATAAATAAAGAAGTATTAAAAACTATAAGGGAATATTTAAGAAAATTTAAGAATGAAAATTCCCATCGAACTATAGAAGAGAATAAAAGTCTGAAAGTCCTGAGAAGACGGCTAAATAATGGAAAATGTGAAATACACAAACTAAAAAACAAAGAAGAAGTCCCCTTATCAAATAGAGAAAAACTATTACACATAGTTGAAGACTTTTATCATGATCTATACACAAGTCAAAGAGAAGACCAAACGAATTTGGAAACCGCCGCATCACGCAAAACCATCAACCAGGGTTCAGAGCTTATGCCAGAGATCTCACTAAGTGAAATCCAAGACGCAATGAAAAAGATAAAAAACAACAAAGCACCAGGAGTAGATGGAGTCGTGATAAAAGCTATAAAGATGGGCGGAGGTGCCCTTCTTAACCAAATAAAAATTTTGTTTAACCTTTGTCTAACAGATTGTTGCATACCGGAAATATGGAACAATGCAGTAACAATTTTACTACACAAGAAAGGAGACAAGGCGCACCTAGAAAACTATAGACCAACCAAGTTTTAGAAAATTAGATTTTTCCGATATTGTAGGAATGTTTTTGTTTGCCTGATGAACTATGTATGCATTACTGCAAGATACATCTACAATTCTGAAAAAGATTCCCATTGGATATCTTTGGGTACGACGCCTGCAAGTACTTTTGGAACATTTCTCATCTATTGAGTCGACTCTTCCTTTTTACGTAAAAGTGGGAAAATAGAGGAATAAAAATAGACAGGGAAATACTCAATTATCTGCGTTTTGCCGACGATATAGTACTTATTACCGAAGATCTGCGTGAAGCACAACAAATGCTACAAGAATTAGAAAACGTATCTTCAACAATAAATCTAAAAATGAACTTCAGTAAGACTAAGTTTATGGCAAATTTGGTTTCCAGCGAACACCTAACCGTCCAAAATTAAGTGGTAGAATTGACAAAAAAGTAAATATATCTCGGCCATGAAATCAGAATAAGCAACGATAATCAGATCTGTGAATTTCAACGACGAATAACACTTGCTTGGGCGGCGTATGGTTCACTAAGAGACATTTTAAAGAACAACATCCCGATAGCTATGAAACGGAAGACATTTGACCAATGTGTTCTTCCTATTATGACATGCGGATCAGAAACTCTCACTCTCACAAAAACAACAGCACTAAAAATGCGAGTGGCACAAAGGCGCATGGAAAGATCGATTCCGGGCGTGGCAAAAAACGACAAAATAACTAACCAAGACCTAAGGAAAAGGACAGGTATCACTGCTGTCGTCGAAGGTATAGCCAAGCTGAAATGGAATTGGGCAGGTCACATAGCGAGACTAAAAGACTCAAGATGGACAAAAAAACTAATTGACTGGCGCCCAAGAGAAGAGGACGGCCACCAATACGCTGGATGGACGACATTAAACGAATATCCAAGAAAGGGCAACAAAACGCACAGAACCGTGAAGAGTGGCGAAAAATGGGATAAACCTATGTCCAGTAGTGGACAGAAGAGGTTGCATGATGAAATATTCTCTTATATATCTATATATTTTTAATCATATCATATAGTAATTTAATTATTTTTTATAATTTTAAAAATTGCTGTCATCATATTTATATTCCTTTCCCATGGCAAATAATAACTTTCAATATTTTAATCTCTGTCGCATAAAATATGTGAAAGGATTTTTTTAGCGTTACAAATCATTGAAGCATATATTACAAAGGTTACTTATTAATTTACAGCTAGGAAATTGAAGCATAGAATTTCAGTAATTAAATATTACTAGGTTTATTAGTTTTTAAGCTGTTACCTTTTATAATGTTATTATTTATTAAAAGTTATAGGTTAAGGAGTTTATTAAATTTTATATATTTTACCATGGATTTCTTTATTCTTTTATCTCTTTATTTGATTATCTCTATTTTTTGAGGGATTTTTCATTTTTTGTCTTTTTTTATTTAGATCTAATAATCCAGATTTAGCCATACGGCTCACACTCCCTCTAAGGGGAAAATTCACTCATCTCAGATATCTACGGTATCAAAAGGAATGAGCTCTGGTGGGAGTCTTGGTATGTCGGTGTACCTCGGTTCTTCGGAGTGGTTTCAGTTAGAAAGAATAATAATAATAGGTATCGTCTGGGTACTTTCCATTCTCCATTATCTCCTTATTTGTATTTCCACATCTCTGTATTTGGCGATCTTTTCGTTATACTTAACACGCAGATTATTGTTGTTAGGTATCGCCACATCAATTAGTGTTGTTTGTCTTGTTAGTTTATTAACTATCACGAGATCTGGTCTATTATGTACCACAGTTTGGTCTGTGAGCACAGTGCGATCCCAGTATAACTTGTAGTTGTCATTCTCAAGCATACTCTCAGAAACGAATTGATAATATGGGAGATGGTTTCTTTGTAGAAGTCCCAGTTTAAAAGATATCTCTTGATGGAGGATCTTCCCTACTGAGTCATGCCGTTCCTTATATTCAGTTGCAGCAAATGCCTGGCAGCCCCCGGTAAGATGTTGGATAGTTTCTTGGGCTTGACATCATAGTCATAGTCATAGTCATAGTCATCTTTATTGATCCTTTAAGACATTCAAAATAAATGTATAGGATACGTCACTACAGAATTTGGTATAAAAAACATTAGTGTGTATAATACAATATTTACAGTGTAAAAGAAATTGACGAAACATAAAATATATAAAATAACATTTTTACAAGTAAAATATGAAGCTATTGCAGTTTGTCCTCAAGATATTCATTTATAGAATAATATGCTTTTCTTAAGAGTAAATCTTTAACATTTTTTTTAAATTTAGAGATAAGTGGTATTTCTTTCACAGTTTTTGGCAAATGATTGTATAAGGTCAGTCCCATATATCTGAAGCAATTTTGAAATTTGGATGTTCTGTGTTTAGGAACTCGTAAAGATTCAGCACTTCTTGTATTGTAGTAGTGATTGTCTGAATTTACTGGAAATGTATTGATTTCCTCTTTGACATAAAGTAAACATTTATAGATATATAGGCAGTAGAAAGTTAAAATTTGATGTTTAATAAAAACTGGTTTACAAGACTGTTGATAATCCAAATTAAAAATTTTACGGATAATTTTTTTTGGTTAATGAACACTTTGTTACTATCTACTGAGTTCCCCCACAAAATTACATTGTAGCACATATGGCTGTAAGCAAGGCTATAATAAACGTTCATTAATGCCGAGATGGGTAGTGTGTTTTTATTTCTGGATATAGCATAAAAAGCTTTATTCAATTTCATGTTCACTGAATTCACTTGCTCTGACCATTTGAGATTACAATCAATGAATACACCCAAGAACTTTGTAGAGTGAGTGGAAGATAACATATTGTTTCTATCGTGGATGGTTAAGATATAGTCATATTTAGATGAGTTGTATGAATGAAAATAAATAATTTGCGTCTTGTTAATGTTTAATATTAGTCTGTTGGTATTACACCAGCGTATAAAGCAGTCAACAACAGTCTTGATTGTCATTTTTAATTCCTCTAGTGTACGTGCTGAGACTATTAACAAGGTATCATCAGCAAACATTGATATTATAAGTGCCCTTATGTGATCTGGTAGGTCATTAATAAAAATTAGGAATAATAATGGTCCCAGCACGGATCCCTGTGGTACTCCTTTATTTGTCGTGTATGGTTCTGAGCTTGATTCTTTCATCTTAACAACACTCTTCCTGTCACTTAAGAAATTTATTATCCATTCTAGAAATATCCCTCTAAAACCAACGTCATATAATTTATTGCGAATAAATGTTATGTCTAAGCAGTCAAAAGCACGTGATAGATCAAAAAATAGTCCTGCCACGTGGTTTCTACTATCTAATTCATCATAAATACGCTCAAACAAGCTGCATGCAGCCGTGAGTGTTGACTTTTTTGATCTAAAGCCGTGTTGGGTTGGAGTTTATAAATTGTATTCTTCTATAAAATTTAACATTCTGTTGTATACAACCTTCTCTATTACTTTTGAAATTATGCTAAGGACAGATACTGGTCTATAATTTGAAATATCATGAGGGTCATTCTTTTTGAAGATTGGAATAACTTTTGCCATTTTAAATATGGATGGAAATTGGCTGGTTGTTATTGAGAGATTAACTAAATGGGTTAAAGGAATCGATATGATCACTTATCAGTTTTATTATTTTTACGGATATATTATCAATACCAGTACTAGGCTTATTTTTTAGTTGATCGATTGTATTTTTTATTTCAATTGGAGTTACCGGTAAAAAGAAAAATGTTTTGTTACACATTTTTGAGGTAGTACAAGAAGAAGGTAACGCATATTGGCATTTGTCATTTTGCACCTGAGGGTATTTGACGATATATTTCAGGTAATTTTTGGTTGGTATAACCTGATCCTGAATGGCGAGTAATAAACCTTCTGTTTCAGGGAACATCTTTTCTGATGTCAGCCAATAGTTCGACGCTATATTGTCGACATAGTCTGGACTGACTTCATTCGGATGCCGCCCGTACAGAGGTTTACCCATCCAGATGCGCATTTTTTCGTTCTTAGTAAGATGGTTTATGCGCATTTCTTGTTCCCTCAGTTTGATCGGTGTTGTGTCATCTACTGCACAAATCGCGCGATGAAGAGTAGATGTCTCCGCCTGCACCTGAAAATAAGTTCGTAAATTAGTAATCTGTTTTTCTAATTGCTCGCTTATATCAATAAGTCCTCGCCCTCCTAAATACCGCGGTAATGTTGTTCTTTCTACTGCACTTCGAGGATGGTGTTTTTGTGCCTTTGTGAGGTGTGTTCGTACTTTTTGCTGAAGGGTTTCTATATCCGTTTTAGTCCACTTAATAATCCCAAATGAGTAGCTAAGCGCGGAAAATGCGTAGGTGTTTAATGCCTTAAACAAATTTTTACTATTAAGATGTGAGCGGAGTAGCTGTTTTACTCTTCGTGTGAATTCTGATGTTAATTCGATTTTCATTTGTTTATGGTCAATTTTCCGCGCTTGCTTTACTCCTAGATATTTATACATGTCATTTTCGCCCATAGTCTCGATGTTTTGGCCATTTTGCATATCGAATCCTCCGGGCTGGACCTTTCCCTTGACTATATTTAGTACACGACATTTGTCTAACCCAAAGTGCATACTGATATCATTTGAAAACGTTTCTACAGTTTTTAGCATTTGATCTGAGTGGAAGCCATTAGTTTCAAATCATCCATATACAACAGATGATTAAGCTTCGCCACAACAGTGTTGTTATTTTTGATGCTAAATCCTGAGTCAGTGGAGATCAATAGCTGGGATAATGGGTTCATCGCTAGACAGAACCACAATGGACTCAGCGAGTCTCCTTGAAATAGGCCGCGGTTAATTGCGATATTTTCCGTTTCGATATTGCTTTCACCAGGTATTTGGAGGTGAATTTTAGTCCTCCAATCTGTCATTATATGTCTTAAAAAGGTCACTATATTATCATCGACTTTATATATTTTTAATATATTTACCAGCCATTCATGCGGCACTGAGTCAAAGGCTTTCTTATAGTCAATAAAGGCAGTGAAGAGGTTTCTTTTTTTGGTGTATGTCTTTTTAGAAATGACTGAGTCGATAATAAGTTGTTCTTTGCAACCCACGGAACCCTTAGCGCATCCTTTCTGTTGAGGTTCTATGATATTGTTTAGAGCACAGTGTTGATAGATCCGCTGGGCTACACAGGATGTGACCAATTTATACAGAGTTGGAAGACACGTAATTGGCCAGTACTTGGCTGGATCTTGGGTATTATTTTAATCCTTCGGTATTAAATAAGTTGTTCCCTGAGTTAGCAATGATGGTATTTCCTGCGGATTAGAAATAACACGATTAATTAGTGTTGACAAGCACTCATGAGCATTCCAGAACTTCTTAAGCCAGAAGTTTTAAACTCTGTCTGGTCCAGGAGATTTTCAGTTATGAAGCTCTTTGATGATATTAGAGACTTCTTCTGTGGTGAACGGTTCGTAGATAGTTGTACGGTAATGTTCTATCCATCCAGCATTGGTGTTATTATTATATTATATTATAGTAGCTTACTATTATCCAGATTTAGCCATACGGCTTACACTCCCTCTAAGGGGAAAATTCACTCATCCCAGATACCTACGGTATCAAAAGGATTGAGCTCTGGTGGGACTCTTTCCATGTTATCGAGTCCTAGGTGACTTGGTATGTCGGTGTATCTCCCAAAAATTTTCGTACGCATCTGGACGTCGAAAGTAACACAGCTTTCTGCATAATCTTATATAGATGTTCATTTAGACCCAGCTTTTTTATGTTTTCTAGGAGGCTCTTCGGGATGACTCCAGTGGTAGAAAGAATAATAGGTATCGTCTGGGTACTTTCCATTCTCCATTATCTCCCGATTTGTATTTCTAGATCTCTGTACTTGGCGATCTTTTCGTTGTATTTAACACGTAAATTATTGGTGTTGGGTATCGCCACATCAATAAGTGTTGTTTGCCTAGTAATTTTATTAACTAGTATGAGATCGGGTCTATTATGGGCCACTGGTTGGTCTGTAAGCACAGTGCGGTTCCAGTATAGCTTGTAGTTGTCATTTTCAAGCATTCTATCAGGGACGTATTGATAATAAGGAAGATGGTCGGTTTGGATAAGTCCCAGTTTGTCAGCTAGTTCTTGGTGGATAATCTTTCCTACTGAGTCATGACGTTCTTTATAATCAGTACCGATAAATGCCTGGCAGCCACCGGTAAGATGTTGGATGGTTTCTTGGGCTTGGCATCCATATTGGCATTTGTCATTTTGGACTTGAGGATCTTTAACAATATATTTCAGGTAATTTTTAGTTGGAATAACCTGATCCTGAATGGCAAGTAGGAAACCCTCAGTCTCGGGAAACATCCTTCCTGATGTCAACCAATAGTTCGACGCTGTATTGTCGACATATTCTTGGCTGATCTCATTAAGATGTCGCCCATGCAGAGGTTTACTCATCCAGGCGCGCATTTTGTCTTGCTTAGACAGGTGGTTTATGCGCATTTCTTGTTCCCTCAGTTTAAGCGGTGTCGTATCATTTACTGCGCAAATTATTATCTACTATTATTATTATTAATTAATTATTATTAATAAATAATAATTAATATTATTATTAAAAATCTTTCTAGATTATTTCAGGACACATTATTCTGGCAAATCTCGATTGGTTAACTTTTTCGACGAATTTCTGTACTTAATTTACCTTTTCCGCATAACTCTTCAAAACACGGAAATTTGATGATGTTGATCCATTATTGATACTAATTGTCGGTTCAAGGTTGCCCAATAATTACTCTTTGCAAAAATTTAATTTGATGATAGGGAAAAATGGTGTAATTTATAATATAACTAACAAATGAAAAATTATATTATCAAATTTGGATTTAAATTCTAAATAAATATTTTATTATTACAGAAAAAATAATGTTATCTATTATATTGTAAAAGTAATTTGTGGAGAGTAATGTAAATACTGTTATCCCCACAACCAATAGTTATTAAATGTTGGCATCCCTCATAGACCGGATGATCTCCGACGAAGTTCGTTTACGGTTTTATGACGTGTGACTTTGACAGTGATAAAAATGAAATCAAGGATAGTTAAATATGTGAAAACTGTGTGGTTTCCTAGGGAACTTTTCGTGAAAATTAAATTTAAATAAAAAAACGTTTTCTTTTTCTCTATTATATCATTTTACAAATGGATAGAGGACCATTGGTTCTATTTTTAAAAATTTTGACTTACAGGTACCCTATATATACAGGGTGAGTTTTTAGTGTGACATTCGATAATCCCCTTGTGGCCCCCTTGTGGTACAAGATATCCAAAAAACTTATTTAGAAAAAATGTAGGCAATAATATTCTCCATAGTTGGAAAATATTTGGAATTCTACAGGGTAATTAGTAACTACGTGGTATAGCAAATCCTAATAGAAAAGTCTAACGAATACAATCTCCCATTATGTCTGGCTTTTATAGATTATGAAAAAGCTTTTAATAGCGTAGAACTGTGGGCAATAAAACAAGCATTAGTCAACAACTCGATCGACTCCAGGTACAGAATATTAATGCATAATATTTACGAATAAGCTGAAATGATAGTGACGTTGGGTAATGGAATCGAAATAAGACCAGTAAAAATCAACCTGAGGAGTAAGACAAGGAGACACAATGTCTCCAAAATTATTTACAGCTGCCCTAGAAGATATCTTTATATCAATAGACGGAAAATAAGGGAATCCCTATTAACGGAAGATACTTAAGCCATCTTACATACGCAGATGATGTAGTACTAATAGCCGACACGTGGAATGCACTGAATACGATGATTGAGGAGCTACGCATAGAATCCTTAAAAAAAGGACTGAAAATGAATTTCAGCAAAACTAAACTAATGTCAAACAAAGATGACAAACCTATGATAAACATCGAAGGGACAGAGATAGAACACGTAAATGAATATACATATCTGGGTCAAAATGTCAAGGTAAGCAAAGAAACTCAGACTACCGAAATAAGCAGACTAGACGTGTAAAAATGGGATGAGCAGCATTCGGAAGACTCTCATACGTACTTAAAAATAAAAATATACCTCAAAGACTGCGAACCAAAGTATTTAATGCGTGTATTCTACCTGTACTTACATATGGAGCTCATGGAGAGAGCTATGGAACGACAGATGCTGGGTATCTCACTCAAAGGACATAAAAATAATGAAAACAATCGTAATAGAACAAAAGTAAAAGATGCTGTGGAACTGGCAGCTAAACTGAAATGGAAATGGGCTGGACATAACGAACGTCTTACGGATGGCCGATGGAATAAAGAAATCTGGAATTGGCGGCCATATGAAGCCAAAAGACCACGAGGAAGACCGCAAATGCGATGGAGCGACGATATTAAAAGAACTGCAGGGCCAATGTGGAAATGTCTTACATACAATAGAGATGAATGACGAGAATTAGGAGAGGCCTATATTCGGCAATCCGAATAGAGAAAAGGGCTTAAAAAAAATAGCAAACATACAATTTTTTAAATGGGACACCCTATATATTTTTTCAAATTTGTATTCTTCTATTAATTCTTGTTCTTATAGTATTGGGTTTTGCAATACTTTACAGAGTATGTACCAAGTTATGACATTTTTATTTCGAAATCCATATGAAATCAACACCATGTATATAAAGAAATAATGCATAAACAGTTATTTATTTTATATAATAAAGTAAACAATATATTGCACTTTTTAAATTATCTTTAATTGAAATCATTGACAAAAATTTGTATACAAGGTGAACAACAAAACAAAATTACAATTCTCTCAATTTTTTTAAATGGATCACCTATATTTTATTTTTTAGAAATATTATATTTATGATACTCTTTCACTTTTATATAGCATTCCCTAAACTCATTACTTTCCGAGATATTTTTAGCTTTCTTCATATTTCGGAAACACATTCAATTTTTGTAAGTAGAAATTAGTATTAAGTACTGAGGGATAATATAACAAAATTATTTTTATACAATAAGTAACTATAATAACAAAAAATATAAGATTCCTTGACTTTCTACAAGATAATATGTTTTGTATAATAATATAACAGGATTATTTTTATTCAAGAAATAACTCACACAAAACAGAAGCCAAACAATATAAAATTGATGTAACATTTTTTGGATTGTGATATCAACAGTATTCTAGGCCAGGAATTTTTAATAAAACATTTATATTAAGTAAAAGGTCATTTGTGATAGGTACACAGGTAAAACGGTAGGCTTTGAAAATGACAGTTTTTATATTATTATTATTACCTTTTTAATCGGTCTGTGTGGCTTGTCTTTATTGTTAAAAATGAATTTTTTTGTAGAAAAGTTAACAGATATGATCTGGGCATTAGAGGAAAGTTCGATAAATTGCTTACTTTCATCCAAAATCTATCACGAGCGAAATCCTGAACGGAGGAAGCCAAACGCTTCCTCCGTTCTGATAAACTTGACTTGACAAATGTTAAGAAAGGTGGCTCGGTCATTTGAATATTGGTTACAAACTTGTATAGACATTGAAGGTGAACATTTTGAACATTTACTTTAGACTTATTTCCTTAATATCAGACAATCATTGTTAAATTCATTACATAATATTGTGATTTATATTTTTTGTTAGTTAGTTAAAATCTATTTAAAATTTGAGGAAATCGTAATTTTGTTTTGTAGTTCACACTGTATACAAATTTTAGTCAATAATTTCAATTAAACTTAATTTAAAAACTAGAATATATTGTTTACCTTATTATATAAAATAAATAATTGTTTGTGCATTACTTCTTTATATACACGGTGTTGATTTGATTTGAATTTGATTTGAAAAATGGTTATAACTTGTTAAAAATACTCTATATAGTAATACAAAGCCTAATATTATAAGAACAAGAACAATGAGAGGAATATGAACTTCTATTATAGGGTGTCCCATTTAAAAAATTCTACGTTTGCCATACCACGTAGTTAATATTACCCTGTAGAATCCCACATATTTTCCAAGTATAAAGAATATCATTGCCTATATTTTTCTCAAATAGGTTTTTAAATACCTTTTACCACAAGGGAATTATCGAATGTCGCACTAAAAACTCACCCTGTATATATATTGCAAATTACGTAATAATCTTGTTCTCTTAATTAATAGCTTGTACTTTTACGAAATAATCTTAATAAGCTATTTAAACTTCAGGGTTACTTTACTAGGTCTTGCCATCATAAAAGCGGATGCTGCATTTAAATATTAATTGCAATAATCTGCACAACAGGAATATGTATTTTAATTATGAACAACAAAAAAGGCGAATAAAAAATATCCTTGATGTTTCTAAACTCGTAGCCAATCGTCAAAAATCATAAAAACTATTGAATAAGTTATGTAAAAGAAAAAAAATATGATAAACGACAACTATAAAACTATTATTATTGGTATTAAATCAATATAAATAATTAAAGACGTTCAGTCAAAGCACAGTAGGACTAATAGAGTTGTAAATAAGTTCGTAACTCTAGTACACTCAGTTTTGAAAATTTATATATGCATCTAACTTATAGTCGGTTCGCTATATTTACGCGGGTTTCGGATTAACAAAATTATGCTAATGACTCATTGATAACCAGTTGCAGTAAACGACTTCCCAGAAAATTAGGTAAAAACTGCATTAATGGTCATATTTTAAAATACATTAAAATAACATTAGGGTAGGTATAAATTTATTACAATATTGCAGTTGAATTGATTCTTTGCCAGTGTTGACATTGTATGTTTATATGTTAATATTTAAAAATGCTTAGACGTGTGTTAGATGTAGATAGTCTAATTTGTAGTGTACATAAGTATTTTACGGATGAAAAAGAAAATGGCGGTCCTTTAAAATCGGTAATGTCTGTTCAACAACGCGTATGTGATGCTTTAGGAATTAGTGAAACCAAACTAAGAGGAGTATTACAAAATCGCAATAATGAACGGCCGAAAAAAGATCACCGAAAAACTCGCCTATCATTGAAAACGAAAGATATTCCAGATGGAAACAAATTTGAAATTCGTGATACCATTTATCGAATGCGAGCCAACAAGGAACATGTGACCTTAAATACAATTCTCTCGGAATTAAAAGATAGAAAATTTGACGAAATTGACAGAACAAGTCTATGGCAAGTGATACATAATTTGGGTTTTAAATTTCAAAAGAAGGATAACAGAAAAGCCCTTTGTGAGAGAAGTTCTGTTGTGCATAAAAGAATTAACTTTCTAAGAAAATATTCTAAATTAAAAGAAGAAAGGGCAAATTTTATATATTTAGACGAAACATGGATATTTTCTAGGGGTGCAACCAAGAGAATATGGCAAGATGATAACGTAAAGTCTATCAAACATACTGATGGAGAAGGGAAGCGACACATAATTTTACATGCAGGAGGGAAATCGGGTTTTATAGAAGGTGCTGATTTAATATTTTCATCCAAATCAAAATCAAGTGACTATCACGATAATATAAACACAGAAATATTTGTAAAATGGTTACATGAAAAACTTCTCCCAGGTTTAAGTGAGCCCAGCGTAATTATTTTAGACAATGCACCTTACCATTATGAAGTATTAAACAAAACTCCAACGAATTCTTGGACTGTTAATAAAATTAAAGAATGGTTGACAAAGGAACATATACCATTTACACAACATATTTTAAAATCAGAATTATTACGCTTGGCAAATATCCACGCAAAACCAAAAACCTTTGTTGTGGATCAGATTATTGAAATTTACGGTCATCAAGTTTTACGTCTGCCACCGTATTATTGCCAGTTTAATCCCATCGAATATATATGGGGAATAGCAACACAATATTATGACAACCATATTGGGCCTAACGGTTATAGCGACGACGCAGTTCGGGAAACTTGGCGAAAGGCGCTTTCAATTGTAACTCCAGAAGTGTGCAACTGTATATTCAAGTACGAGAAACTAATAGAAGATTGGTGGACTCATGAAAATAAAATAAACGAAATAAGTCCAATCATAATAACAATTAATGGTGATGACAGTGATGATGATGACGATTATGATATTTTTGATGATAATGACTGATTTTCATTTTTGTTGGCAAGTTAAATTTTTTTATTTTTCATTAGAAATTCTCTCCATGGAACAAATATACATAGACCATATTTTCTGTGTGAAGTGTAATATAAAATTATTATTAGGTTTATATTAGCCACATTAGACTCCATTAATGAAGTAATTCTCCTTATTATACTGTCAATTATATAAAAGTTTTTCCATTATTATTTAATTAAAAAAAGTTATGGATTATTTTTCATTTCAGTTGACCAGTTGATATTTCCCCAAAGAGCAGGTAATTAAAACTGGGTACTTACAATAAAATTTTTAATCCGAAACCCGCGTAAAGATAGCGAACCGACTTTATAATTAGATCTACTTGTCTAAAATATTTAAAAGTCTCTGTCATTTTCTGCAATGGCTACTTCGCGATCAATTTTATTATTTGTATCCAACTACCCTACATATCTCTTGAGTTTTTATACTCTTTAGTTTTATATTTTTCTAAAAAGTTTGACTTATTTTGTATAAAATATCTCTTAAACAATTATATTTTTTGAGTTATTCATTTTTCTTGAAAAATCCTAAAAGAGGCATGGTCAGTAAACATTAATGATTTAACAAAAAGAGAAATCAAACCATTTCTACCTAGCGAAACCGAATTCAAATTTTTCCCACTGTGCTTTCTAAAACCTGCAAAGCAAACAGCATGATAAATTACTCGGCAAGGGAATCTAAAATTGCATTCCACATGCCGTTCATCATGGTCAAAATTCGTAGTGAATTCAGTTTCTGGTACTCCAAACGGGGTAAAGTAATAAAACATAATGACGGTATTAGATTTTTGTTTTGATACAGAGCAGCGACAGCCGCTTATACGTATTTCGACCTCTTTAGGTCTCCTCAGAGCGATATAGCCACTACTCTGTATATAGAGTTGTTTAAAATTGTCTGTATCTTCTACGGCTATGATCTAAAGCACATTCAAGGCATGCCTTCGAAGAGAAATAGTCAGGTTTACAGTCTTTTGTTTTTCGAAGATCTATTCGCTCTTGCATCTGATTCAAACTGTTTCACGTAGTTATTTCATGACGATTTGTCGTCGAAAGTTGGGACCTTATTACGAATAGAACCTCTACTTTCTTCATATATCGGCAGTGGTTCCAACTTATATTTCGTCTTGTCATCTTTTGTCTCTACTGTAATTGATCGAATTCTTCTATCTGCTGTATATGTTTCCTCCATCTTGTTTTTAATCCCTTATTTCCTTCAAAAGACTAAAGCACGGAAGCAACTTTGCATTCCAACGAAGTTATTTAATCGTGAAGAGAAGAATTCCCAGAAGACACTTAGGTACTAATAAACTGCTTAATCCTGGTTACACTAAATACCGCTTATATTTTTTTGTCCTGTAGTTCCTCATGTTATTAATTAACTGTCATAATATATTATGTCTGTTGCATACAACTTTTTTTTTTATCAATTTAGTACTAAAAAGCTTTTGATGTTCATTTAATAATTTTCGCATTTGCATTTAATTAACATGAGGCAAACAACAAAAACCTCTAACATGTTTTCGAAATAAAACTAATAGTAATAATTAGGTGCTGACGAAATGTGATATTTATTACTTAGGAAATATCATTGTTGCGGTTTGTGCATTATGCAACGTGCGGAAAATTATTACAAAGATTCACAAGTTATCGCGAAGATAAAAGTTAATTATAAATAAGGAAAACTGTTTATCACACAAACGGAAAACTCGACATAATATAAGATTGACAGTTCAGGGAAATGTTTAGTATTTTTATATTATAATTAATTATCACATCGCAATACGTGCAAAAATTTGACAAATAGTATTAGATATCGCACATTTGGCAGAAATATGTTTCATGATATTATTTACATTCTTCGAATAAAAAATCTAGAAAGAAAATATAGACATATGCGCACTACAAGAAGCTAAGAAAAAGGAAAGGGTCGAATTATGGTAGATGACTACCTGATGATTTACAGTGGCAATGCGAAAGAAACCAAAGCCAAAGAAGGAGTATATATAGTATATTTACAGTATACATAATGGCACTTACATAATGTATTTACATAATGGTACAAGAATGTAAATAGTAAGTGTAGAAGTTAAACTGGATGCCAAACCTCTGAATGTTATAGCAATCTATGCACCAAAGAACAACAGAGATACCACCACAAGGGAAAACTTCTACGAACACCTTCAGACTGTAATAAACGAGACCTCAAATGATGAATATATAATCATTATGGGTGATTTTAATGCCCGTGTTACAATGATATAGTTGCAGGAATAAAACAGTGATATAATGAAAATATCATAAATAAAAACGGAGACATTCTGACAGACCTCTGCAGCATAAACGAAATACGTATTACTAATACATTTTTCCCTCACAAAGAACAATACAAATACACTTTTGAAAACAGTAGAGCACAAAGATCTATGATAGACTATATTCAGTCGAATAGAAAGTTACACCCTTCTCAAATCTTAGATGTAAGAGCACTAACATCAGCAGAAATAGCGGATAGATAGTAATCATAAATTGGTATTGTACAAAATTCGAATGAAAACATATATATGTGATAACAAAACAAGAGAATACACCACAAACATAAAAGTCGAAAGCTTACAGGATGACTCCACAAGATACCTATTTCAAAAAAGAATAATCGAAAAATCAGAAACACATATATCACAGAAAGTGATTGAGTCGAAAAAAGCTGGGCAAAAATTAAGTCTAATATCTTAGCTTTGGTCAAGAAAGTTCTTGGTGAAAGAAATATAAATAAAAATAAATCGTTTTCAAGGCGAAAAACTTAATGGTTTTGTACAGAAGTGAAGAAAAAATGTAAAGAAAAGAAAAAACTCAAGAAACTAAATTCGAAGATTTCTAATTGTCGAAACCAATCTTCGGATTTCGTTTCGTGATTTATCATCAGATGTCGCTATTGCGTCCATATCGAAGCCATTTTAGTGTTGCTTCTATTATGATAGCAAATATTGTTTTCACGTTCAGAGCGGTTGTGAATAGTCGCTCCGAAGATTCCTTTTAGGATGAAATACATATAAGCGGATACACAAACGGTACGTGAAATTAAATCTTAACTGTCTTTCCTCTTAAAAGAAAAAAGCCTACCTGAAATACATGCCAACAAGAGGCATACCATAATTACAAGACAATTAGAAACGAAACACGTGCACTTGTAAGAACAATAAAAATATGATCATTGGGAACGCTTTTCGAAAGAAATGGAACATGATTCATAAGAGGTCAAAAAACGGAGGTAAAGGAACTAATAGAACAAAAACACATAAAAAAGGATACGTGGATTGACTATCTAAAAAAGCTCTATACAGAGGCAAAACAAACGACGCTAGAACCAAAAACACCAGAAATGACCACAAATGAAAAACTTATTGTAAATGTACAGAAAGTTCATAAAATACTTAAAAAGCTGAAGAACAGAAAAGCAGCAGGTAAAGACGGGATACCAAATGAGCTACTGAAATATTGTGGAACTACAATGACAGAACAATTAACAACATTAATTAATAAAATTATAAAACATAACAAAATACCGCAAGAATGGAGAACGAGAGGAATAATTCTACTATTCAAAAAGGAGATAAAAAACAGCCAGAAAACTACAGAGGTATAAACTTGTTAAATACTACTCTAAAACTTGCAACTAAAATTTTACAAGTACTAATAAATCAGAGGATAAGTTTAGCAGATGAACAACATTGTTTTCGTAGTGGAAGATCATGTGCAGATGCAATATTCGTTATAAAGAAAATTACTGAGAAATCACTAGAGTATAAAAGACCAGCTTTTCTGTGTCTGATTGACCTAAAGAAAGCGTTTGACAGAGTAAGACTTATAGATGTAATCCATCTTTTGTATAATAGAGAAGTTCCCCTAAATATTATAAAACCTATCGAAAACATCTACCAAAACAACAAAATGGAAGTCAGAATAGATGGACAACTCACAGAACCTATAGAAAGAGGCAGCGAAATAAGGGGACTCATTGAGCCCCATGCTCTTTAATTTAATTATGAATGAAATCATCAGAAGCGTTAACAAAGAAAGAGAATACTGAATAAAGAAATAAAAATACTCTGCTACGCAGACGACGCAATATTGATAGCCCAAGATAAAGATAGTCTGCAAAGACTGGTCCACAGATTTAACATAAGAGCAAAAGAATTTAATATAAGAATCTCATCTCAGAAAACTAAACCAATAGTAGTCCAAATTGATGGCATCAGTATTGAACAAGTAATGGAAATAAAATATCTGGAAAATACACTGTACAGCTATGGAGACCTGGACAAAGAAGTGAGAGATAAAGTACACAAAGCAAATAGACTGGCAGTCTTAATAACACTATATGAAAAAAATATTAACTAGATTAATATAAACAAGACCCGAAACAGCTACAACGCAAAGGCTACTGGAAACGACAGAGACGAGAGTACTAAGAAGAATTACAGGAAATACTCTGACAGATCGAAAGAGAAATGAAGACTTTAGAAGAAAATGTAACGTACAGTGTATAAATAAATAGACACAGAATAGAAAAAAAGAATGGTTTAACCACATAAGCAAAATGGAGACAGGAGACCCTTTTCGACAATATAGCAAGAGATAAGTCACCAATTGGAAGAAGAAGTATCGGACGATCGGGCAAAAGATGGAGTGACAACATTTCATAGAGGTATTAATCCGCCAATGAAAAAGCAGAATTGCTTATAAAGAGAGAGAAGAAGAAGAACTACAATCACCCACAATGTGGCTTCTAAATAATTTTAAACTGAAGATGCTCTGAGAGTGTAAGTACTTGGGTAAGATTGAATAAAAAAAACTGTGCTCGATATCTGGCTTTTATTTGATTAAAGTTCATTTATTCGAGCATTCAACGATATATCACTTTATTGACTATGGCAATTTTGGTTGATTCTCGCAGAAAACTATCCTGCAGGAGAATGATTATATTCTTGAACGTTTGGTTCGTTAGGCAGTGCATTTCACATCAAGTCCCTCCTACTTTTGCTAAGGTCAAAACATCAAAAAATGTACCTGAGAAGACAACACAAATTTTAGAGGTAAAGATCCTGAAAAGAGATCTTAACAAGCGCTATACCAAGCTTCATCATATTAATGTCAACCTTAAAATTATTTATGACCAGATTGTGCAACAAAATCCATGATTTTTTGCTAATGACTCCTTTAGCCACATAGAAGATGAGGTCTCCCGCTTACAATCCACCAAGAAGGGAAGCCTTTCTAACGAATTAAACCGTTTGATTTTGCAAAAACAACGTACCTGTGCCTCAACACTTATGCATAGGTTTTCAAGTCACCAATTTTATCCTTTTTTTTTTGGACTGAGGTGGAAAGGTTCTAAACCGACTAGGGAAGATGTCCCTAGTACTGTTGGATTCGATCCGGAAAGGAGCACATGCTAGGACATAGCATCCAAAGTATGGATTATATGCGCCACATGCACCCCTGACCAGTCGCCTACCAACTAAAAACCACCCCTTCTTCGGACAAGGCACCCCCGGACGAGTTCAATCGGTGAACGAAATATTGAGATGCCTTGTGCAGTCTGAAAATTTGGGAGAAAATTGTAAAAGGGTTCTTACCTAAAAACGATAAGAACCACTTAAAATGATATGCCGAGACGGTATTGTGGGGAAACAAAATATGGGTTCATAAAAGTGCAGGTGTGTTTAGCCTGACAAGGAAGGAATGTGAATTAAAAGAGGCATGAGGTCGTGAAAACTACGTACGTAATATAATTACAGATCTGGATGTAAAGGTGCCGTCTATTCCGTCATGCAGCCTAGCTGTAAAGAACTCATGACAGCGTATTATGCAATTTGTTACCTCAACTACCCTGTTCCTGTCTCGCTCTTTCTAGCGTCTCCTTTTTCTTTATAATTTGCGTAATTATGTCGACAGTAACATCGTAGGATTCTTTGTTTTGCGTCGCTTTCTGTATCAGATTGTTGGGCGTTATCGCTCCTAGCCTTGATATTAGATTATTCCGTTCTCTTTGGAAAGTAGTGCAAGCAAAAATGCAGTGTTCTGCGTCGTCTATGACACCACAATCTATGCACAAATCATTTGTTGTCTTCTTTATTAAAGGAGCCATGGCCCTTGAGAAATTGTGTAAAAAAATAATTTAACCTTCTGAACCTACATTTAGACCAAGTTACCACATCAGGGATTAACATTTTGGTCCATTGTGCCTTCTCCGTTTGTGCCTCCCATTCATTTTGCCATATTTGGAGCATATGTGATCTTACTTCGGATTTTATTTCCGGTAAATGACCGTTTTCTCTGTTATATAAAGTGTCTCTTTCTTTAGCTAGAAGGTGAATGGGGAGCGTACCTGTTATGACCTGTAGGGCAATCGTAGAAGTAGTTCGGTATGCGCTTGCTACCTTTAGTAGAGGCTTCCTTTGTGCCTTTGCAAGCAGTTCTTTATACTTAGCCATTCTCAAGGCTTCGTACCATACGGGAGCGCCGTATAAGAGGGTAGAATGCACAATCTGAAGGTACATTCTTCTTTTGAGGGCACTTGGACCGCCGATATTTGGCATAATTTTTATTAATGCCGCGGTTCTCTCTTCTGCTCTTTGGACTACTTTCATCAGGTGCTTTGTAAATCTTAGACCTGTGTCTAGTTGGATGCCCAGATATTTAGCACAGTACGTAGGCTCTATACTTGTATTACCTACTACAAAAGCCAGGTTTGGGCGGGCTCTAGGGCCTTTCAAGATCAGAATTTCTGTTTTTTCTGTTGCCAACTCTAGATCTTGTTTCACCATCCATATTTTGACTTTTCTACAGCTTCTGTTGACTAACATTTCTAACTCCAAGTTATTGTTACACTGAATGAGTAGAGCTAAATCGTCTTCGTATGCAATAGCTTTGGTCTCTGCTCCATAGTCGATTTCTAGGATTTCATTATATAAAATATTCCAAAGCATTGGTCCTAGTTCGGATCCTTGCGGTACACCTGCTGATGTTTTCAGGTTTTTAGGTTTTGCCACTTGGACGTACCTTTCATTGAGGTAGTCCTTAATTATATTGATCAAATAATCTGACACATTTGCTTTTTCCAGTGAGGTGATAATGTAACCCCAGTTGGCTGAGTTGAAAGCGTTTCTCACATCAAACATCACGAGGGCGGCCCATTTCTTCCTCGTCCTTTTTACAGTGTCAACTATTTCTTTTACGCATCGATGGATGATCTAGATTTCCTGAATCCGTACTGTTTGTCAGATATACTTCCATTTATCTGTAATTCGTCTTTTAGGCGATTTTTAATAAGATTTTCATAAAATTTCCCCAGGCTGTCTAGAAGGCAGATCGGTCTGTATGAGTTGGCAATCTCGGGATCCCTGCCCGGTTTAAGTATTAACGTCAGTCTTGCCTGTTTAATCATTATGGGAAACATTTGCTTCTGGAGGAGTTCATTGAAGATCCTCCGAACCATCTCAGGATTTTTCTCTATATTGATCTTTATCGCCTCAGGAGGCACACCATCAGGACCAGCTGCTTTTCCTAATTTAATACTTTTTGTCGCTATTGCTATTTCTTCAGCCGAAAAATCAACAGGTCGAACGTTGACATTATTTTGAGTGAACTGCTGTGGGGGCTTAGCAGGAAATAGGGTATTAGCTATTTTATCCTACTAGCTACCAATTTTATCCTAGAGTCTTAAAAAGCATTCTCTCTCCTGCTGTCAACCACAATGTAGCTTCTATATAATTTTAGACTGTTTGTTTTTTGTCTACTGTTAGTCTGTGTAAATATTTTACTTAATGCATTCATCGACGCGTTAAATAGACTAAATTTTTGACAAAATGCCGCTGAAAAGTAAAAGTACTTAACCAAGATTTAATAAAAAAATTTGTGCTCGATATCTGCCTCTATTTGATTAAAGTTCATATATTCGTGCATGCAACCATATATCACTTTAAATTTTTAATTGCCAAAACATTTAGCTGTTACGATCCGTATTAATTTTAACATTTACACGTTGTAATGATAAGACTACTAAAGAGAATTGAAATACTATTATAAAAATAATACCTCAATCAACCATGGGAGCTTATCGTCTATGCTTCGCCTAGCTCAGTCTCTCAAGTGTGAATTCGTCTTGTCTTAAACTATGAATTAAACCATGAACCCTTAGCTGGTAGCAAATAAAACAATTATTTAACTAATCATATTTATTTAACACATAAAAGTTCCAGAAATATCCCATAAAATCTTCAATAAACCCAATAAACTAGAATATTAAACAGTTTGTATTAGAGAAATATCAAAGGGGGTTTAACTTCTGCGTCAATTATTTTACAAAACTATAATTAAACAAATAGCAAATGGCAAGGATAAAATGAAATATAATTACTATTAAAATTAGCTAAATCCTGTTAAATTCCTACATCCACAAAATTGAAAACGTGGCTTAAAAGAAGTGAGGTTATAAATATTGAAAATGCTGTCAGAAATACAGAAAATAGATTACAATGAAAGTACTCACACCAAGAGAATTCTTCAGACCGTAAAATAAAGCTTATAATAATTCCTACCTTCTTTTATAAATTTCGATTACTGACAAAAAAATAATCCCACCATGAAAGGTGATTGATAGAAAGTAGGAAGGGACTGCAATGAAGCACATATATCATAGGGTGTATGCCTATGATGGAATTCGCTCTTTTGTCAACAGAATATTTACTAGCAGACAGGAAGAGAGAGGGCGAATATTTATTCTACCGGAAAGAAAGAGAGAAAAAAGAAAGAGAGAGGGTGAATATTTATTCTACGGGACAGAAAGAGAGACAGGGAGAGAGAGAGAGAGAGAGAGAGAGAGAGAGAGGGCGCCAACTACTTTTTGAATAAAAAATAGTAAAAAAGAAACTTAAGGTAAGGGAATTAATAAATTAATAAAGTAAGTAAAATAAAATATTTATTTAAGTATAAATTAATAAAGATGTGCCGTTTATAACGTTACAACGTTGCATCATAATAATCGCTCTTTCTATGAGCTTTTTAGTATTACTGCTTCACAGTTTTCCCAAACCTTTGTATAAGACAAAACATAATATTACTACTGCGTTTCCTCACTCTACATCGGTTTTGGTAATAATTATCAAATAATATATTTATATATGAATTAGCAAATATAAAACTTTCTTCTTTTAAATCAATAATAAATATTTATATTATTTAAATTTTTGTTGTTTGTTTTGGTATTGATTTATTTAAATTTCTTACAAATTATTACTTAATACATTACATCCTTACTACAAAATGATTTATAATGCTAATTCTAAAATGTCAATAATCGTATTCACAGTTGAGTGGTATTATTACGAGGTCGCTGCTACTATGATTATATTTATTTTACCAAGGTTTTTCAGATGCATTTCACCAAAGCAATATAGTACATAGAAACAAACTTTAACAGACATTATTAATAATCTTACAAATCGTACCTACATAATTTGACCGATTCCTAAAAAAATACGAAAAAATATATTATACCAAAACTGATAAAAATCCTCAGTAACTGAAACATATAATAGATAACAAATGAAAGTTTAATAATTGTTGTATTCAATGTTAAGGTTTGTTTTGACTCTGAGAATCGACAATTAAATATTCTATGAAATGTATTATTCCTTATGCAATTTCCGAAGCACACTAGTTCGCTGCCGAGGTCATTTCATCATTTTTATGTTGTTCTCTTGATTTTTTGTTTGTCTTTTCTTTTGTTTGGTTCCGTTGTCCTGTTTTAGGTGTGACACCTTTACAGGACGTGGTTTTTTTTATTGGGTATAGGCTCTGGATCGCTGGGTTATGTCTCCCTGGTAGTTTGCGTTGGTGGATGTTGTTCGAGGTCAGTGCCCAATGTGGTCGGAGGTGACAGGGTTTGAGCTAAAACGCTCCTTTTCCGAAATTATTCGTAAATTATGTGTAAATGAGTGAAATTTACAGTATTATTAAATGTAATATAAAATGTGAGTCGCAGTGAGGGCATCTGTGGCAGTAACATCCGTAAAGATAGGTATAATTGTGCATTAGGATAGGCAAACTACAGAAAACCGATCCCTCCCTGTCCTTAGCAGAGCTCAAAGTGAGAAATTTATCTATTGCGGCGGTAAAAAAGTAGAGTTTCCTTCAGGATGTTGATGTATTCATCAGGATGTTCGGTGCTGGCTAAGGACAAGATTTTAGTGGGAAGGAAGGGAAGTTTTCTTTTGGGAAATCTGATGCATACATTACCAAAGGATAAGCAGGTAGTTTTGATGATATTTTGAGCTGTGAAGTTTTGGCCTCGGATAATTTTGATTGTATAACTCTTGCTTAGAGAGGAGAGCCTCTCATTAATGGACTGGATGTTCGATAGTTGATGTATGATGGCGGAGGGGTAATCGGGGCATTTGTAGTTTACTCTACCCAGATTCTTTTGGTTAAGTTGTGAATGATGAATCTGCTGAGATTTGGGTGTCTGAAGAGAATCATTTGAGCTTTTGGGTTAATTGTTACTCTCCATCTCCTGCACCATCTATCAACCTGATCAAGGTAATTTTGAGCAAACCTACAGAGGACATCTGCGTCTCGAGATGTTGTTAGGAGAGCAGTGTCGTCTGCATAGAGTAAAGTGAGAGTATTTGTGTGACGTGGGTTGTGGAAGTCGCTGTTCTATATGGTGTAGAGTATTGTTGCCAACACGGAACCTTGTGGAACTCCTGCTGTAGCAATTAATGAGGCTAAAGGATGACCTCGAACCTTTACTTTTATTCTACGTGACATAACAATGAATTAGTCTAACGAACGGACAAGGCAGGTCGATGTTTGGTAGTTTCTTGGACAGTCCAGCATGCCAGACTTGGTTGAAGGTTTTTTGAACATCGAGAAAAATGCCTAGTCATATTTTTGTAATATGTGTGACGATTTCTGTCAATGCCGTTGTGGTGAAATGACTTTTTCTAAGGCCGAATTGAAGAGTAGGGATGATATTGTGTTCTGTGGTAAAGTCGACGAGTTTTTCCTTATGGATTCTCTCGAAGACCTTATCCAAGACATTAAAGGCTTATAAGAGTTTAGATCGGTCTTGGGTTTGCCCTTTTTCAGGAGCATAATTGTGTTTGCTACCTTCCATGGTGATTAACTGTGTGTAACTTCCATCCTGTTAACTTTTTAGGGTTTTTTACGGATAGTTTTTTACGGATAGTTTTTTACTTTTTGGTTAAGAACAACCTGACTCTGCGTTCTCTATCATTGCAATAGACACGTGTCAGAATAAAAGGAAACAACAAAAGTGACAACTGAGACGTAAACTCCATTACCTGATGCTACTCTTAGATGCTGATGTACAAATAAACGCACAACTCTCGTGCTAATATAATATCATACTATAAATAGAAGTCGTGTTTATTAGCACCGAGGAATGAACGGCCTGGACACGGATCCATGCCTTACGCAATGAACTACAGGTTCTAGAACCGAATCAACATATCTGCGAGCTATTAAATTTTTTTAAATGGAAATTAAAGGAGTTTTTTCACCGACCATATTACTTCTCCAGAACATAACACTTCCTCCTTTATGTCTATGAACAGATCTGGCTGTTTCCGTTCTTGCTTGTCTTCCTTGTCCTGTAGGTACACAAATTCATCGGTCATATGATTTTACACAAATCCTGGTTTCGTCTGAAAATATCACATTTTGCCAATTTGTAAAGTTCCAGTTTTAGTATTGAAGACACCAGTTTAGGCAATCAATCTTGTGCAGCCTGGTCGGAAACCCGTAATTGTCTACTGTTGTGCAGTCTTTGAGTACAAAGTCATCTTCTTGTCGTTTCAACTGAAACACTTATACCTGTATATTCCAAAAGCTGCCTTTGGAGTTGCAGGTGAGAAATTGTTGGGTCTCTTCTATCTATTTGGACAATAAAACGATAGTGGCAAGCTGGTGTTTTGTTTTGGCTACTTTATCTTGGTCTATTCTTAAGCGTTCCTAACTCCTGATACTTAGCATAGGATTTTGACACAACGCCCTGTGTTACGCCTACTACTGCAGCTATGTCCCTCTGAGAAATTCCTTGCTTCACAAGAGCAATAATGTTTTCACTTTGCACATTCATTAACCCCACATAAGGAATATTTTCGTTTTTAAAGCGAAAGTTAGTTTATTTATTACGTTATAAATACGTCCGTGTTAATAACAATTTCTGTTTCAAAAAACAGTAAGATCTCTTTTCTTAAAGAAAACATTTTTTTAAGGCATTTGACTGCACTCAACCAGCGTATCTTTGAATGTAGGGGGACGTCCTTATATTCAGTATTTAATTCCTCCAAGAAAGAGATGAATATTCGGTGTCGCTGAGCTCTGTTTCCTCCTCTTAAGCTGTTTACTATCTGCACTACAGTTTTCATAATATCGTTGATTTTAATTATCTTTTCGCAGAGAGCCTCTTGATGGATAATGCAATGAAACATAACACAGTTAACACCATTTTCCCGCAAAAGTCCAGCCAATCCCGTTATGCTTCCCGTCATTGGTTTTGCTTCATCGGTGCAAACGCAAGAGTACTTTTGAAAACCGCCTATATTTTTCACAGCGTCACTAAATGCTTCAAATATATTTATACCTTTGGTCCCGTCTTCCATGTGGTTCCTCAGTTACACAAAAGTCTTTACTAATGCATCTAACAAAAATTAATAGCTGATTTTTGTCAGTAATATCAACAGATTCGTCCAGGGCTAAGGAGTAGTACAAAAAATCACGAACTGTGTCGACCATTTTTTGAAATACATGAGTATTCAGCTTATCAACTCTTCTAGATACAGTTTGATGGGAAATTGAAACACAATAAACATTTTTGGTCATCTTTTCATCTCCATCTCTAAATGCTTTTTAATTTTGACAAGCTCTAAACATACTTCATATGATACTGCTAAGTTTGATGATTGAACAGCTGTTGGTTTTGTAAATAGACATTTTTGTTTATTTAATTTAGCTTTAAGTTCTTTTACGAGAGTATTGCGAGCGTCACCTTGATATTTGTCGTATTTTGTTTTGTGCTGGGTTTCATAATGCCTACTAATATTGTATTCTTTTGATACCGCGAGTACTTGACAACAAATAATGCACTGAGGTTTGCCTTTTAATAATTGGATGAAAACATATTGATTTTCCCATTTTCCTTGGAACGTACGAGTCTTTTCGAAAATTTTGCGTTTTTTGATCACACTGATCTATACCGTGCCGGCGTTATCTGATTGTTTTATTATTTTGTTTATTTTCAATAAAAACCTTTATTTTTGCAAGAATAATGAGTTTTTTCAAAAGTATTAGTTATTGGTTTGAAATACATGGTCATTCCATATGTTTGGTTGTGTGTATACTTTATTACATTATACATACATCATCATCATCATCATCATTGGTGCTAAAGCCCTATAAAAGAGCCCCGACCTTCTCAAGTCTATAACGCCAGTCAGTTCTATCCATTGCCAACTGTTGCCAGTTTGCTGCGCCTATTTGTCTTCCATCCTCATCTACACCATCCCTTCATCTGAGTTTTGGTCTACCCCTACTTCTACTTCCCACAGGTTGTGACATAAGGATTCTTCTAGGCGGGTTGTTCTGCTGTGATCTTGCCAGATGTCCTGCCCATCTTAGTCTTCCTATTTTTATAAACGATACTACGTCTTTACCACCAAATATATGTTTATATCTGTGATATATCTCGTAGTTGTACCTCCTTCTCCAAACACCATTTTCACAGATGCCACCAAATATTCTTCTCAGGATCCTTCGTTCAAATATAAGCAGGAGATTTTCATCTGCCTTGGAAATGGTCCATGTCTCCGAACCATATGTCAACACTGGTTGTATAAGGGTTTTGTATATGGTTATTTTTGTTTTTTGGCTTAAGTTTCTGCTTCTCATATGTCTACTCAGTCCAAAATAGCATTTGTTTGCTAGGATTATTCTTCGCTTGATTTCTTCCGTCATGATGTTCTCCTTGGTGATCAGGGAGCCTAAGTATGTGAATTTGTCCACCACTTCAAAGGTAGAATTATCAACCGTGAATTGGTGGCCGATGTTTCTGGCTCTATTGTTAGGTGTTGATGCCATTATCTTAGTTTTATTTTCATTTTTAGATTAAGAGAGGTGGCCTTTCGGCCTATTCCACTGCGACCTTTTCAGATCTATTGTGGTCCTCTAGTCCTAGATAACATTCTCTAGCCTGACCCTTTTTATAAAGTCTAGTAGCTTCGAGACTGTACCTTCCATGTAGCTATTTGTCGGTGGATTTTCTTCTCCTAATGCAAAGAACCGCACATTTGCCAGACTGTCACACTGACATAAAATGTGCTCTGCTGTTTCTTATTCGAGGTGACAGAATCTGCACAGGTCATCATCTGATAATCCCATCAGCTTCAAGTGCCTATTCAGCTTACAGTGCCCTGTTAGAAGACCTACTATGACCTTGACTGTTTTCCTGTCTTTGCCTGCCTGTCCTGTCTTTATTCATTTACTTGCAGGCCCATATTTTTTGAGGCGTTTGACAAGGTGGTATACATTTCTTCTAGCTTGCGTGTTGTGTGGGCAACTAGATCAACATCATCTGCATATGCCAAAATTTGGGATGATTTATTAAAAATGTTTCCTGTGCTGTCTATTTGGGCATCCCTGACCGCCTTTTCCAAAGCTATGTTGAAAAGGAGACACGCCAGCGCATCTCCCTGTCGCAGCCCAACATGCGTTTCAAATGCCTGTGATTGTTCGCCCTGTATTTCGACTTTGCAAACAACTTTACGCATTGTAGCCTTAACCAATCTTATCAGTTTATCGGGGATGTAGAATTCATCCATGGCTTCATACAATTTATTTCTTAGGACACTATCATAGGCCGATTTAAAATCTACGAAAAGATGGTATGTGTCGATATTGAATTCATTGGTTTTTTCCAGTATTTGCCTTAGCACAAAGATCTGGTCTGTTGTTGATCGACCAGGCCTAAAACCACTTTGATATTCGCCAAGAAGCTCCTCTGAATATTCGCTCAGGCGACCATATAAAATACTCGAAAATATTTTGTATGCTGTATTAAGGAGGGTTATTCCCCTATAGTTTCTACATTCTAATTCATCGCCCTTTTTGTGTAGCGGGCAAACGATCCGAATACACCACTCTTCTGGGATTTGTTCCTCATTCCAGGCTCTCAGTATGATTTTATATATATATATATATATATATATATATATATATATATATATATATATATATATATATATGATTAGTCAGAGTAGCACCTCCACATTTAATAAGTTCCGCGGGTATACCATCACTTCCTGGAGATTTATTATTTTTTAGGTGTTTTATTGCATCCCGTACTTCCTGAATTGATGGAGGCTCCAATGGTGTATTGTTGTTTGCTCCTGGGGGTGGTTGATTTGGATCTTCTACTTCGATAGTAAGCAGTTCTTTATAGTGTTCCACCCACCTTTTCAATACTTCTTCTTTTGTATTGAGTATATGCCCCTCCTTATCCTTACATAGTCCGATCCTTGGTTTAAATTTTTTTCTTGCTTTATTTAGATTTTTATAGAATTTTCTTGTTTGATTTTCCTTTTTTTTAATGTCTCAAGTTCTTCCAATATTCTATTTTCATAAGTTCGCTTTTTTCTCCGATGGATGTACTTCTCTTCTCTTCTGAGATCTTTATATTTTTATTCTTTTTCTCGGGTTCTTCTTTGCTGCATCAGTTTATATGCATTGTTCTTTCTTCTTGTAATGTCTTCGCACTCAGCATCGAACCACTCATTGCGTGGTGGTGGTCTTTGCGGCCCTAGAATGTTATTTGCTGCGTCTTTAATGTAATTTTTACACATTTCCCATTGTTCACTAATTGTTAGATTCTCTTTAGTTATGTATTTAGTTTCGATATAGTTTTGAAACCTTTCTACCGTTTGCGGGTTTTTGAGGAGTTCAATATTAAGGCGCCTTGTTTTGGTACTTCTCTCCTTCTTCGCATTTGAGATTCTAGTCCGAATTCTTGTGCCAACTAGAAAATGATCTGAATCAATATTGGCGCCTCGATAGGTGCGGACATCCATAAGGTTGGAGAAGTGTATAGCATCTATGATCACATGATCAATTTGGTTGTTCGTTAATCCATCAGGCGAGGTCCAAGTCCCCATATGTATTTTTTTGTGTAGAAAAGATGTGCTTCCTACGATCATGTTCTTTGAGACTGCGAAGGTGACTGCTCGGTGTCCATTCGAATTAGTATTATTATGGAGACTATATTTACCAATGTGCGGTAGATATATTTCTTCCCTTCCGATTTTTGCGTTCAGATCACCGATTACTATTTTAATGTCATTTCTGGGACAATTGTCATATGTTCTTTCTAATTCATCATAGAAATTGTCTTTTTCTTCGTCTTGCTTGTCCTCTGTTGGGGCATGTACATTAATTAGGCTAATCTTAAAAAACTTGCCCCTTATCGGCTTAAAATCTATAACCAAGTGCTTGACTTTATTATTGACTATAAAGGCTGTCCCAAATTCATGTCTGGTTCTATGGCAACTATAGTATATATTGTAGTTTGCTTTTTGGATTATGCCATACATACATCATACATTATTATATTTTAAATATTTATGTTAACAATATTTTTTTATAGATTTAAATAGTTGAGAATTCAGAGAATGATATAATGAAATGTGCTATTTGTTCTATCGATAATCAAATCGTATGGCATTGGGCATTCCTTTGTAACAATTAAACAATACCTCAATAAATCACATTTTACATACAGATCATGAGTTTCAAATTATATAATACTAGTGACTGATTATAAACGGAATTAACAAATTACAGTTTATCGTTAACCGATAATCAATATGACGAAAAAATATTATATAGACGGTAAGGTACAGTATGTTCGACTGCTACATTTACAAAGTCATAAAAACCAAATTATACAAGGAATTTTTTAGATTTTATACTAGATATGTAATAATAATATTGACGCTTGCAAAGAATAACGCTGTAACCAGCATGAAACCAATTTCTTTGATTTACCTTTATATGCATGTGACACTTTTTCAGTATAAGAAGTAATTAATGAAGGTAAGAAGTAAGAAAAAAAAATGGTTTTCCTTTTTTTATTCGATATTACATTCAGGAAACATATTAAAGAGTAATCTATCACCATATTAAGCCACTTCGCTTATTGTTACTCATGTTAGCTACCTCACTCCGCGAATTGCCTACTAAGTTTAATAACTGCTTCCGAAATGAGACAATTTGAATGCAATATCGCATATTTATTAATGATTATATTAAATATGCGTGCATCCTTGTAGGTAAGAATATTATAATGCAAATGTATTCCAGACAAACTGTTAACAGGGTATTATACTTGTTGTATAATAACATAATTTTATTTATAATAGACAGATTTTGACCGAATTTAAAGTATTACGTGTTTTATTATTTTATTTTATTTATTTTATTATGTATTATATATATATATATATATATATATATATATATATATATATATATATATATATATATATATATATATATATATATATAAATATATATATTGATTTATAGTATCAGCAATCGGTCAGGAAATAAAACTCTATTTGTTCAGTCTCAATATTTCGTCACGATTTTGTGACTTCTTCAGGAGAAAACTGTAAATTTATTAGAATAATTAATGATTATATGTAAACAAAGTGAATATTTTAATACAGTAAAACCTCGATATAACGGACCTCTATTTAACGGACTTCGGATATAACGGACAAAAAATCCGGTCAAATATAAGACAAAATAAAAACGTACTGTTAATATTATACATGCTTAACCCGTCCCATACCACTGTATTTTACAAAGAATTTCAGCAAAATCTAGCATAAGAGTCATTTCTAATGGAACTAGATATGGAAGAGGATAATTACTTTGAAGATCGTGATATGCAGTGTAGGGGTAAGTGGGACTCTTCTTAGTTTTTTATTCCTTTTTCTTTAGCAAAATTGTGTGATATTAGAGTACTGTTGTTTGTAGATGAGAATGAATTGGTGGAAGACGATATATGTGAGGAACCAGAAGAAGCTGCGCTGATTGAAATTGTGTCCGAATCACATGATATTCAAGACACGCCAATGCAAGAAATACACACATGTCAGACAGCACACGAATTTGCAAGCGAATACCTGAAGTCACAAAATTTAATTGAAAAAGAACAGATCAGTTGGACAAAGGGGATCTATGAAATGTCAAAAAATATTCAGTTTTATAAAAGTAAGAAACAAGAAGTGATAAGTTTACCCAGTCCAGTAAAAATTTTTTACCAGTATTTCACGGATGAGCTCCTCAATATCTGCGTAGAAAAAACAAACTTATATGCTGTTGTTAGCTCTGTGCCAAACTTTCCCGCTACAAACATTGCAGAAGTCAAGACATTTTTTGGAATTCTGTTAATAATGGGTAATTTGAATTATCCGAGAGTCCGAATGTACTGGGAACAAAAATTTGCAGTTCCTCTAATATCTGAAAATATGCAAGTAAACAGATTTTTCAAACTACGAAATACGATGCATTTCACTTCCAACGAAGATCAACAGCCGGAAGACCGACTGTGGAAAGTACGCCCCTTTTCAATACCATAAGAAAAAGATGCAGGCAGTTGGAACCGGAGGAGGTATATAGTATCGATGAACAAATGGTTCCTTTTAAGGGTGCTGTGAATATTAAACAATACATTAAAAATAAGCCGACGAGATGGGGTATAAAATTATTCCTATTATGTGGGATAAGTGGAACAATATATGATTTCATCGTCTACCAAGGTGCAAATACAGAACTGAAGGCAGAGTATATGTTGTTTGGCCAGTCTCCGGCTGTAGTAATGCACCTATCCGAGCAAATACCTCCAGGAGCACAACTTTATTTTGGCAATCATTTCAGTTCTTATTGGTTGTTTCAATGGTTGTCAAAGAAACCAATATATGCCGCTGGTACAATTCGGTTGGACCGCTTTTCTAAACCACCTTTTACTATGTGCCAAGAGAATAAAAAGAAACTTACCAGGGGTTTCGTCGAGAACGTTATCTGCAGAAAATCTGGTGTTGTACTAACCAAGTGGATTGATAGCGGAGTTGTTACTTTGGGTTCCAATTTCGTTGGAGTAAGTTCTTCTGATGTATGTCGAAGATGGTATAAGAAGATAAAAGAGTATATTGAAGTAACACGCCCCAAAGTAGTTTCTCTTTATAACAATGGGATGGGAGGTGTTGACAAGTGCGATTTTCTTATTTCTTTGTACAGATCGTTTATCAGAACAAAGAAATGGACTGTTCGATTAATGTCACATGCTGTTGACATGGCTGTCACCAACAGCTGTTTGGAATATAGAAAGCAATCGGAGGAGCTGAAAATACCGCAAAAAAATGTCATGGACCTTATACATTTTCGACAACACGTTGCTGAGGCACTTATTTTGGCAGGAAAAATATCCAGCAAAAAACGGGGGAGACCAGTTTCAAATAATCCTCTACATCCTCAAGGTAGTTCTCCTGTAGGTAACGCAGCAGGTCCTTCTGGTAAACAAGTGCGTCCGATTGAAGATATTCGTTATGATAACTTTGGCCATTTACCGACTTTCTGTGACAAAATCGCTCATTGTAAAGGAAGCAACTGTGGATCTAGAACGTATATTCGTTGCACAAAATGTCAAGTATCATTATGTATTGCTCGAAATCAAAACTGTTTTACAGATTTTCATACCAAATAAATAGTTTTTGTCAATTACAGTCTTATAAATAAAAATAATTTCATATTGATATGTGTCTGTTAATCATTGTGTACACTGCAGTGTACATGACGTAACTTCAGAATGTCAAATTTGACAAATTTCCTGAGGAGCTTAAAAATTGTAGAAAAATATTTCTAATAATCGCTAAAACTTAAAAAAAATTATATATCGTTTTAAAAAATTCGTGTCGGAAAGGTTAAATATATACCTACTTTTATAAAGGAATTTATAAATAAAGATTTTTGTGATACATGGTATACAGCCAGCTACAGAAACTTAGTTTCCTTGTGGATTTTATTTATTTTATCTAATTATTTCATTTAAAACCGTATTACAGTCTGCTCTTATACCCACAACATTTTTATCTAGCTTTCTATATATGTTTCTGCTACAAAATCAGAACAGTTCTAACAAACAAGTCTTCGTTTGTAAAAAATATGGTTGGATGTTAGTAAAATGCCGTTTTCACTCTTCAGAGGCCGTATCGGCCAACATCGATAACTGTAGTCTAAGACCACTTTCACGCTTATCAGCTTACCGTTGGTTTTGAATTTATAAGAAGAAATTACGCGAGAGTTGGTTGTCGTGTATGTAAGGAATATATAGGTGACATTCTTAGTTTTGTTTTATTTGTGCGATTTTCTTTACAAACAAAAATAAGTAAACCATTTCAAAGCTTAAATATAAACTATTTGTGAAATGAGTGTAACTTAAAACAAATTGGTGAGTTTTAAATGTTAGACTTTTACTAGCTATAATAAATATTTTATTACTTTAAGATATATTTAATAATTGATGGATTCGACCGTTACTTACGTTACAAACTTAAATGTGGCGACTGCCCAAAAACTTACATTGATCAAACAGGTAGAAATTTTAATAAACGAATAGCAGAACATAAAAGGGCTTTCAATAATAGAAAAACAGATTCTACATACGCACTTCACCTTCTAGATCATAATCATTCTTTTAATGACGAATTTAAAATTCTCCACATTCAAAATAAGGGCCTTAAGCTGTCTTTGTTGGAATCTATGAAAATCAACAAATTAAAAAACACAGATATAATTCTGAATGATCAGCTTGAGACAAACAGTTCTCCCCTCCTCAACCTATTTCATTAGAGACTATAAAGTGTAAACCCATACCAAAAACGGATTACTTGGGAAAGGCAATCAGCCGAAGCAGCTGTAGTGATAAGAATTTAAAATAAATTTTGTGGAAGTTTGAAAACAAAGTTTTCAGTGTTTTATTGTTACATATATTTAATAACTCTGTATGAAAACCGATGTTGCAAGGTATTCTATTTAAGTTAACGATCTTACACACTGTCAACTGCTATTGATTTAATAAATTAAATCATATTTTTAGGCTATTACTTATGTACTTTGGAAAAGAACTACCACGTCAAAAGAGTTTTGTTGTTTCATGTGGCCAATGGGCCCTTAAATATGAAAAAACCGCGGAGTGCTACTATATTTAAGGGTATGCGGTTTCGACACAGTGTCGAAAATCGTCCCTATGCACTAAGGTGCATTTGAATAAATTCTATGCAGCTTTCTTACATATACATATACAGAAAAGTCGTTTAAAAATAAATTTCTTACGAAATTTTTTTTAACTGAATATATTCAAAAAACGAAACAAAAAAAAACAGGAAATAAGCAATTTTTCTTTTTTGCTTCATAACTTTTTTACATGGAAATATGGGTATAGACATTAGGGATGGCGGTTTTTGACAAAACACCGGTTTTCGGTTATACCGTTTTTTTTGCTTACGGTTTAACCTGGCGGTTATAACCGGCCAAAAAAACCGGTTTTTGCAAAAACTGGTTTTCGGTTTTTTTAATCCAATAGGTTACAAAGTTACATTTACAATGCACTTTATTTTGCGATACTTCATTCAACTCGATATTAATATGATCAAAATTAGAAGGTACTATCGAAAGAACATCAATATCAATATAAACAAAACACAATTTTTAATAAAACCATTTTATTCTATTAATTATTAAATTTATTTATTATTTTATTATTATTATATATTTATTGATTATTATTAAATATAATATAGCGTAAGATTAATATATACATATTGCAATAATATACAATAAAAGTATAATATAAGTAGAATGAAGTAATATTTTAAGTAAAAAAATATAGATTAGAAGAAATAGGTTATATTATATCAAATGGATTTAGCGTTGTGTCGGCCAGTATTTTTTATGAAGCCTATTAAGAAAAACTCGTTCATATAGATGTTGATCGGTTAAGCGGCTTCTCTCATCTGGCACAATATCATTCAATGATGACACCAGTCTCTCTGATTCCACCGAACTTCCGACCAACGACATGTATTTTTTAGCTATAAAAGCCAAGCGTGGCATACAGGTTCTATTCTGCTCCCAGAATGAAAACGGATCACTTAATCTCGGCAGCAAAGGCTGCTGCAGATATAGAGTCAGTTCATTTGGAAAAGAACTTTGAATCCGTGTGTCCTGAGAACTTGAACTGGAATCACTGTTCACCATCTCCAGATCGTGTGAAGACCAAAGAAGGTTTGATTTTAAACTCAATTTGGCTTCTTCATTCTGGAAAGAGCAGGAAGGAGAAAGTTTTCCTATTTCGGTAAGGTACGTCCTTACTTCCGAGCCTAAATTGGATGTAAATTGATAAAAGGTTGAATGCTCAAATAAATGAACTTTGATAAAATGAAAGGCAGATATCGAGCACAGTTTTATTAATTAAACCTTGCCCAAGTACTGTCGCCTCCTAGAGCATCTTCAAGGTCATTTCATCAAATTTGGGCTATCCAACAATCGCAGAATGTCGTAAACATAAAATTAAACATAAAATTGTACATAACACTACACTCTAAACAAGGGCAAACACTTTAAAATTATTTAAAAAATAGTCGAAGCTACATTCTAGTCGGCAACAGGAGAGAGATTCTCTCCTGTTTCCCTGTTTCCTGTTACCCCAAACATTTCAACTTATAAAAATTTCCCAGATTCTTTCAAATGGTATTTAAAAAAAAAATAATATCAACATAAATATTTTACTTAAAAATAAATTGGATAATGCAATTCATCTTTTATTTTTACTACTTTAAAAAAAAATTATCATGTATTACTTTTAACACGTTTGTATATTTGTATAATAGGTACATTTTAACTCATTTAATACTTCCTGTATGGGTGTATCGTTTTGAAAACGTAGGGAAATCCTTGAGTCGAGTGTAGTCCAGTTTGCTTCTGTATTTATAAAATAAAATAAAATTTGAATTATGGTTTTGTTTGGAATAATTACTTGAGAATAATAATTATGATTGGGATCCAAAATAATGCCTAACCTAATCCTAATCACCGTAAAAACCTAATAACCGGTTTTTACTTTAAAAATAAAACACCGGTTATAACCGGGATAGAATAACATTCGATAAAACCGGTTATTGCGATGTAAAAAAAACCGGTTTTCGGTTAAAACCAATAGGTTTTTCCCATCCCTAATAGACATTGTTTAATAGAAAAACAATTATATCCTTCCTCTTCAAATTGACATTTGGTAGAAGTCTTTCAATATACGATTTTTTAAAATTTGCCGTTCACGCCATTTTTGGGCCATTATTCCTATTTTTTCGCAAAAATTGTTCTATAAATCTTTTCTACGCAGTTTTAGGCATATGCAATGGTTATTAAATAGTAGTAAAATATAATTAGCTTAAAAATGGTCTACTGTAGAAGACTATAGGACTAATTTCATGCAAGATATTTTTATTTTTTTTTATTTATTTTTAACGATTTTATTATTTCCTGAAACATGCAAAAACTGAGTAAAGAAGCATCACTGTTTGTCTTTAAATTTCATTTTAATTTTTAATTATTATTTATTTAGCGTATGGACTTTCACAGTACGATAAATATACAAATACAATAATATATACATGTATATTAAATATATTATTTAAACACTAAAGATAGAATGAATGACACTAAATATTAATGTCCAATTTACATAGCCATTCAATTGCTTCTGGGGAACATTCCGCAAAGTCCTGGAGGTTTCCACGGTAGGCACGATTCAAGCAGTCTGAAACACAATGGCTTATGGTCTGTCTAGATTGTCCGCAATCGCACTGTGGACTTTCTGCACGACCCCACCTGAACAGCAAATCAGCACATTTACCATATCCGGTACGTATGCGATTAAGCCTTGCCCAAGTGGACCGGGGCAGATTTGATCCGATGATACCCTGAGTTGGGGTGGATATCTTAATACAGTCCGATTCTACTGTTGGCATCCATCTTGTTCTCTATTGCCTATGTATATCATAGGAATTACCAATTTTTTCGGGCAGATCGTATTGGAGGATTTCTAGATCTCAGTCGCTGGTGCTCTTTTGAGATGTATGGGATATCTTGATGTATTGGTAATTGTACGTTGGCTACAATTTTCTGGTACTCTCTCACTAATGCTGCTGTACGGCGTAGATCTGGTGGAGCAATATTGCTCAGAGTAGGCAGCCATCTTACTGGCGTTGGTTTTATTGTTCCAGTGATTATTTTCATGGTTTGGTTAAGTTGGACATCGATTTGGCTTGTATGTGCACTATTTAGACATACTGGTGCACAATATTCTGCCACTGAAAAAACCAAAGCTAAAGCAGAGGTCCGAAGAGTATCTGCAGAAGCACCCCAAGTTGTTCCAACAAGTTTTGATATTAAGTTATTTCTTGTTCTTAGTTTACCGGCTGCGTTTGTAAGATGTCTTTTGAAGGTGAGTGTTCTCTCAAGTGTGACGCCTAGATATTTGGGGTTGTTGTTATGTTTGATAACTGTATCATTTAGAGTTACATTGAGAGTATCGCCCGCAAGTTGATTCGACAGGTGAAAGAGACAGGTTTCAGTTTTGCTTGTGTTAGGACATAAGCGCCAGTTCTTAAAATAGTTACTTAGTGTAGTTAAGTCCTCGTTTAGAGCTCGTTCTCCTGCTTCTTTACTATTATCTTAGAAGCCAATGGCAAGGTTGTCAGCATAAGCAAATTTTCTCGATTTTGTTTCAGGTATATCTGCTGTATAAAGGTTAAATAATAAAGGAGCTAGCACTGAGTCTTGAGGTAAGCCGTTGTTAAGTTTTCTAACGTTACTCTGCGCATCATTCATATATACCTGAAACAGTCTGTTAGTCAGTAGATTGTTTATCAGCTGACAAGTTTTGAGGCAAGGTATGATTTTCATCAGCTTATAAATAAGGCCCTCTCTCCACACAGTGTCATAGGCAGCCGTGAGATCTATAAATGTTATGGCAGATTTTTCGCGTCTTTCAAAGCCAGCTTCAATAAATGTAGTTAAGGCCAGCACTTGGTCACAGCAACTTCGTCCTCTTCTAAATCCAGCTTGTTCAATTGGTACAGCATCCTCAATGGTGTTACATATTCGGTTATATAAAAGTCGTTTTAGTAATTTATAACAGCAACTGAGTAAGGCAATAGGCCGGTAACTTTAATTTTAATTTTTGTCTATAGGATACTATAATTAGTAATTTTTATAATTTTTTTGGTGGCCGAAGCCGTTTTTTGTGTTTTTTCTCACTTTAAAAACGGTCTGTGGAATAAAGATGGAAACGTCAGTAAATTAAACATGTAAATAAACTCTCTCAAACATTCTCTCTAAAAATATAGAATGCCAAAGCAAAAAGCTATAGAAAAATAAATATATCTTATCATTTGTATATTTGAAAATGTGTGCAAAAAGCTATACAAAACTATAACTACAACTACAAAAAGCTATAAAAAAAACAAATAAATTAGCAAGTTACGCTAAAACGTCTATTGACGTGACCTGACCAGGTTCTAATTTTGTTAAGATTCTCTTAAACGAACGCTCAAATACTTCGGAAGTGATTTCTTCATGATAATCTTCTGTTTTCCTTGACTCAAATTGAAGTAAACCATCATCAAGGAACCCTGTAACATTTCCTATATGGGTAATGCTTAAATGTCATCCCTTCCTGATGGAGCTTTTAATCCTGTAAAGCAGCCTTGTATAAATGCTTCGCGTTTACTTTTGACCTTGCCAACTTTTCCAACTGTATGACCTTCCGTATATATTTTCCGTCCAATGCTGCGAATTTTGCGTATTTCTTTTAAATATTTTTTTCTCCACACAATAATTTCTCTTTTTTTCTAATAACATACTTTTTCTGTTGCGTTTTGCATATCGAAAATTATGCATAGTCCTGAATAATACTCTACGAGATATCTTGGATAAGAAGTAACTGTTTTCGAGCCCTTGAGAACTTTTTCAGTGCTGGAATTTCACTCCGAAAATAAAAGAATGAATTTTTCTCCGAATAACACTACTTGTCTCGTCATCCAAAACAATGTTTTTTCTATCTCTAGCTTTACCTTTTTATTTTCCAAAGTATTTTTAGGCACACGATAAATACAGCTAACGGATACTTTTGTTAAACTGTTACAAATCGATCGCTTGGCTAACCGTTTGATGCCATTTTTCTGCTGACAATTCCTTCATATCGTATCACTAACTTCTTTTCTATGGTTAACATTTCCGTCATAAAAAATAATCACAAAAAGCAACAGAATCAATCCCACCAGCCTTCTCCTCCTTTATCCTTTATCCTTCGTAAGGATGTGGTGACGTTATGGTATTTGACGAATGGTTGCTATCCATTGTTCCCTCTCCTTGGCGCGGTGTGCTGCATCAGACAAAAAATAACCGGTAGCGCACTTTATTTGGTCTGACCATTGGAGTGGCGATCTTCCTTGGATTCTTTTACCATCTGCCTTGCCTTTATCCACCAACCTCTCCATGCCTTCTATTCGTCTGTTAATGTGTTCAAAGTACCTCAATATATCCCGCCGGCACTGCCTTTGTAAATTAACGTTTTTTGCTTGCGGGTAGGTGCAATGGTGTTACCGTTACGATGCTTTAAAAATTCTCAAGGTACCAGGTCTTTGAAACGGAATGGGAATGAAATGTAAAATATCGATTTTTATTTTATAAACTTAAATATGTAACGAAACTGAACATGTAAATAAAATTTATTTCATTACACTTTTGTATTTAATTTTTACTATTGAAAAATAAACGAGTAGTTTTCGAGGGCCGCTGTTTTATTAGATAGATCGTCAGATATAACTTACTGGTTTAGACAAAATAATAACGTATCCGGTGGTTAATTTAAAACCTTTCAGTCAGTCAATGCCAGCTGCAATCTGAATTTTATAACAGCAAACCTACTACTATGCCATTTTCTGTGCCGTTGCTTTAAAGGGTACTAGATGGCGCCTGATATTTTTCATAAAATATATTATTTATAAAATATCTAAGAACGCATCGTCATGTAGAACTAATTTGCAACTTTCTACTTTCAACAAAGTATAAAATAATATGTAAATATTATACAAACAGAAAGATTCATATTCACATCTCGCCTATGTACCTTTGTATTATACGCATTTTGCTATTATTAGCTCGTGAAGAAATGAAGAACATATCCATTTGTATATCGGTGGTTGATCCAAAACCTGTCAGTCAATCAATAATAAGTAGGTTTGCTTCTATATAATTCAGATTGCACTAGTAATATAGTGTGCTAAATAGCTAATATAGTATGTTTATTTCAGGTTCTAAGAACGACGAAGCGGAGGATGAGCGAGGCACAGGAGGCCAAAAAGGTGGCCCAAAAAAAAGCTTTCAAGGAACTGGAAGCCAACTCTCAAGCAGTAAATATCGATGGCATGACCTGGAGGGATCGCTACAATTTTTTTGTCGAAAATATTACGGTAGAACCTATGCTCGCCTGTTACATCGTTCCTAGTGTCCTCGCTAGTCTTGCTACACAAAACCTTAACCTTGAAAAAGCCTGCAGAGTCAACTTGAGGTATTCAAGTGAAGTTTGTGATGCCTTAACGGCGAGAATGACCGAGAATTACGCTATAGAAGAGAGAGAAGTTCAGCAATTAGTGGCAAATATGGGAGTCTGGAAGACGATGCTTCAAAGTGCTTTACCTGCTTTTCTCATTATGTTTATAGGCTCTTGGAGCGACCGGTGGGGAAAAAGAAAGCCATGCATGCTATTTCCAATAGTCGGCGAGTTCATGACCGTGGTAGGTCTGATGATTTGTACATACTTTTTCTACGAACTGCCCATGGAAGTGTCTGGGCTTATAGAAGGCTTCTTTCCCGCTATTACTGGTGGATGGTTTACCATGTTCATGGGCATATTTAGTTATATAGGTGACGTTACGACTTTGGACGTAAGGACGTTAAGAATCGGCATAGTTAACGTATTTTGCTCTCTCGGTATTCCAATAGGACTTGCGCTCAGTGGAATTCTTTACAAAAAAATCGGCTTCTACGGTGTATTTTCTGTATCAGCCATCATGTATATAATAGCGTTCTATTACGGGTACAAATCTATCAAAGAACCTAAGAAATTAGACAAGCCTACGTTACCCGATAAACCCTGTGCTTTTATTAGAGACTTCTTTAATGTTCGTCATCTCTTGGATACTTTCAGAGTTGCTTTTAAAAAAGGAGAAAGTAAGCGAAGAAAGAAGGTGATGTTACTCATGTTGGTTGTGATGGTAGTTATCGGACCTATGCACGGTAAGTTATTATTATTATTATTATTATACATAAGCGAGGGCAGAGGAACTAAGTCCCTATTATGCCCAAAAACAAAGAAATTTCATTAATAACCTACTAGTAAAAAAAAACAAAAATTACAAATAAAAGAAATAAAATTACAATTTTTGGTTTAAAAGAAAAACAATATTTTAACTATAATGTAAAATGGTCAAGTCTGTTTTTGAACGAATTGGTAGAGGGAGCAGAGACAATGTTATCGTTAAGGTTATTTCAGCACTCAAAAACTCTATTTGGTAAAAAGTTCTGCCTTGATCTTATAGAAAACATTTCTTTTTTCAGTTTGAACTGATGACCTCTGAGGCGTTCATCTTGATTAATGATAAAAATTTCATCGAGATTTCCAAAATTGAATTTTAATATTTTAAAAGTTGTAATTAAGTCTCCACGTTGTCGGCGAAGTTCGAAGGAAGTTAGGTTAGCCATACTAAGTCTTTCTGCATAGAAAGGTCTTCTCGGTCCCAGAGAAATTCGGGTAGCTTTTCTTTGGACGTTTTCCAACATAGTTTTGTCTCGAACCAGATCAGGATACCACGTTGGTCCAGCGTATTCAAGTATGGGTCTTACGTAAAGAGTGTAAAGTTTACAGAATGATTGCATTGAAACTCTCGAAAAACACCTCCGAATAAGATACAGTCTGGAGTTCGCACGTTTACAAATAGAGGTAATATGGTCGGACCAAGTTAGGCTGCTGTTTATGATAACACCAAGATCGTTATACGAAAACACTGAATCTAATGGCTGCCCGTTTACAAAGTACGGCACAAGTGGGTTATTTTTACCAATTCGAAGCACTACACATTTTTCGGCGTTTAAGGGTAGTAACCACTGGGAACACCAAGTTAAAATAGAGTTCAAGTCCATTTGGAGTGTTAGCTGGTTTGTCATTGGATTGGCATATATTTTTGTGTCATCAGCGTAGAACGATATTTTACTTGAGACATAATAAGGAACATCGCTGGTGTAAACCGTAAACAGCAGAGGTCCAAGGACGGAACCCTGAGGCACTCCACTTTCCACTAACCTGTCCTGTGAGAAAGATTCGCCAACTCTAACTTTGTAATATCGATCTGTCAGAAAATCATCTATCCAACGAAGTAAAGTACCGCGAACTCCGAAATATTCTAGCTTATGTAGAAGTCTGCGCTTAGGTACACGGTCAAAGGCTTTAGAGAAATCTAGATAAACAACGTCGACCGGCTGCGAACTGTTAAGGGATGACGTCCAGTCGTTAACACAATGTAAGAGGTTGGTTAGAGTAGAGCGACCAGAGACAAATCCATGTTGTTGTGTTGGAATAACATGTTCTTGGAGAAGGAATTTGGTCATCTCCTCGGAGATAATGGCTTCCATAACTTCCATAAGTTATTTGTGTTGAATAATTTGTACGTTAATTGTAAAAAATATTTTTCCAAATATTTTCTTAGGGTTTAGCATAAGAGTTTAGTTTACCAAAAGAGCACTAGGGTCGATAACATCTAAACGCAGCAGAGGTTGTGCTGCTTGGGACTGGAAAAATTTTGTAGGAAAATCGGCTTACCTCGACGTAGTACACTGATAACATCGAAACGGTGTAACGTATGGTTAAGTGTGACAGGCCACATAGGATTTAACGAATACAATACGATGGCAAGCAAAAAACATGACGAGGTTAACGTACACCTGGTTCCTAAAAAAGCTCCTTTACTTTCTTGTACTCCTCCGTATATGTGCCTAAGTATTCTTCCTTCAAAGCGGCCTAACAGTTCTTCGTCGCTTTACCATAGTCCATGTCTCTGACACGTATGTCAGGACAGGTTTAATAAGAGTTTCATATATTAGTATCTTGGGTTTTCTGCTAATTATGTGTGGTGTTAAGAGCTGCTTTAGTCCAAAGTAAGTTCTGTTCGCCAGTTATCTTCTTCTCTTAATTTCTACGCTTACTATGTTGCTGTTATTTAGTTATGTTCCAAGATATATAAACTCCGAGACTCCTTCAAATGTGTGTGCTTCTGTCACCAGATCTTGTGGTGCCGCTATTTGTGTGCTGTTCGTGACCTTCATGTATTTTGTTTTGGATACATTGACCTGCAGTCCCATTGTCTTCGCGGCTTTTTTTAATGTTTCAAAAGCCTGAATCAGGTCTCTTTTTGTCCGTGTTATGCCACGTATTTTCGACTTTGTTGTATAGAATGGAAAGGTGGACACTACAAGTGGATAATATAAAGAAGTTGGAATCGTTTGAGATGTGGTGCTAAAGAAGGGTTTCAAAAATACCATGGACCCAACGAGTTAAAAATGCAGAAGTGTTAAGAAGGCTACAAAAGGATTGTGAGGTTATAAAGAACATCAAAACAAGAAAGCTGGAATATTTAGGCCACATTACCAGAGGTGCGAAATATGAGATATAAAGGCTCGTAATGCAAGGTAAAATTAAGGATAAAAGATCCATAGGAAGACCAAGAATGTTCTGCCTAAGAAACCTAAGAGAGTGGTATAGTTGCCGCTCAGTAGATCTTTTCAGAGCAGCTGACAATAAGTTACGGATAGCTGTGATGATAGCCAACCTCCGATAGGAGAAGTAACTACCAAAAGAAGAAGGTTGTAAACTGCAAACGGGTTTGCCATATTGCGCTCATTCTGTGAATTCTTATAAATATATACTCCGCTTGTATTCAACAGCAGTTAACAGCGATAATTCTCTATAAGTACCTGCCTAATACTTTCATTTGCTTCTTATTCTCAGCGGTAATCAAACAATTAATCATTTTCTGATGGTACTGTATAATTATTTTTTCTTTCAATTCACTCGTGTATGAATAAAAACATTTATAGTGTTGAAGTTTTAGACTATTTTATGTTAGGCCAGTTGGAAAACAATAATTCAAGATGTAAAAATCTTAACCATACAAAAATATTTTTAATAAACCCCTTGGTTGTAAAGGGTAAATAAGATATTTAAATTCATATATAAACATACTCGTAATAACTTATGTTACTGTTTATTAGATTCGTCCGCGTCACTACAAATAAAATCTGTTTTTAAATATATATATTTTTAAATATCTCTTTCGATAGAAGCTATGTTTCTATTTCTTCTTTATTGAAAGCAGTGTTGGGAACTTTCTCCAATTTCCTGCTATGATATGGAGCACTGACCATCACCACAACTGTTTTTTCTAGCAAATTAGAAATTAGGTTATGTGTCAACCGTTTTTCAAAGAGTGAGCCATTTATTTCGTCATGGTAATCTTGGGTGTTTTTCTTTGCTAGAAAAGTCAGCTCTGCTTCACTACCAAAGGCATTTTCATATCCTGCATGTAGGAGGACAAAATGAGGACCATAAGCTGGAGGAGCTTTTAAACCTGTAGTCAGGTCACGAACAAATGCATCTCTATGCGATTTAATGGACGTGTCTACCTAGTTTTTTAATACGCTGTGACTTACATTTACCAATGACTCCTCTAAGTAGATGATATTGTAGCATTCTTTGCGATATCGACGAATAAATCGTAGGTAACGACCATCCCATGAAATTATCTCCTGCTTCTGAATTAAAATCGACTTTTTACAACGTTTTTCAAACTTAAACTCGATATTGCACGACAAACGATATAGTGAGCTTTTTGAAAAATTGGCAAATGCTCCACAGCGTTTACTGAAGCCAAAACAAAGTTGATGGTCGGTGGTCTATTTTTCCGATAGAATTGGCGCATTATTCTACGGATACCGCTCTTTTCTGTCTCATCGAATTTTTTTTTACGGGACGATAAAATTTTACCGGTTTCAGGCTTTGTCTTCGATTGTTCGAGGCCAGCAGGTGATGCATACTGCTGGCGCACTTTGTAAATACTCCTTGCAGAAACACCACTCATTTCGGGCAGAAGCGTTATTATATTTGATAATGAATCATTATCACGGCAATCCAAATAATAGTTCGTGATATTAATGATTATTTGCTTTTCTAAATCACTAAAATGTTGCCCACGTTTCCGTGGAACAACTACGTGCACCATTACTAAATTTATCCAACCGACACTATAGAAATAATCGCAATTTTCAAAGTTACTGCAACTTTATAGATTTGAACACTAATCAGATCATTATGGGGAACGTTATTAAATATGTTTTCAATTCCTAATTTTCCTGGCAGGCATTAAAAAGAAATTGTTTACTATCCATGTAATTACTAAAATTTCATTTCTTCTAATATATACTAAAAATCCAATTTTGTGACGGAATTGTTGAGAATCTCTGATTGTATGTTGTTCGTACGGTTGCTGCCGTGAAGAGCGGCAACGTTGACAAGAAAATTCTCATTTATTTTGCATGAACGTATCCTTCGTACACTGCGTCGTATGTCTAAAATACGCTATAGAAATTTTCAAAAGACAAATAGCAGTGTTTTTAAAAGTACAAGACTTTTTATTAAACAAATCGGGATGTGGTACTCCGGGAGTGACCGAGGAGGGGAAGCTTTCTTACCGTCTACGTATGAAGCGATGGTTTTTTATTTAATTTAAGTTTAATTGAATTCAAATCTATTTAAATCGATTCAAAGATCAAACCTATTTAAAATTACTTAGTATGTAAAATAAGTTTTTAAAGTACATATCGCAAAATATTCACGAATATCATGTCTATATTATTAGTGGAAGTATTACATAATTGTAAAGGAACATAAACATATATCAATCTGGTACATTTTTATTAGGTACAATCCTTGAAATCAGAAGGTAACAGAATACAAAGGAAAATGCATCTCAAATATTATCACAGCTTTTGCACAGCTAATTTCAAGAATAAAACGATTAAAACACGTTTTTTGCACCAGGGTCAATATTTTAACTACTAATATTTATAGAATTATGGTTTATTATCATTGAATATTAATAAATATAATTATTTTAATAACTAAAAAAAAACATTTAAATAAGATCATTGACATGATTATTCATTGACATAAAGATTGGCCTAGGATAGTGACACGATACGCTTTCTATATAATAATTAGATTTGAATAAGTTTTATTTATATATAATATATATAAAATTATAATAAAACTCATTTAAATCATAATATATATTATAATCTGCTAAGTTTAAATTAAGTTAAATTTAATTGAATTAAATTAAATTAAATTAGATTGAATTTCTCAGGGTTCTTTACTACAAAACAAAAATATTTTAAAATTAATGGGAAAAACCCCGTAGTTAAAAATATTTTACCTTCAATTCGTGTATTCTAATATTTTCTGGATTCTGGCTTTTTTTAGGATAGACAAGGGAATAAATATTATATGCACAATTTATGACCTTTTTAAAAAAAAAAAAAAACACCATTTATTTATTCTCCTTAAGGTGCCTTCTTTTTCTTCGAAGGCTGCGATGATTTCTGCAAATTCTTCCCGATTTTGGGCTTTCCTTCAGTTCTGACAGACGCGTTTTGGTTCCAGTAGAGTTCACGTATTGTATTAATGTTGTTTGGATCCAGGTTCTTTTTTTGCAAGCATTTTATTAGCTGATCGTGTTTAACTTTGTCAAAAGCCTTTTCATAATCTATAAAGCACAAGTAGACATCTTTTTGTTGATTCCGACACTTTTGCATGAGAACAATGAAACTAAACAAAGCTTCTCGAGTTCCCATACCGTTTCGAAAGCCAAATTGTTCCGGACCCATATCTTCTTCACATTTTTTGTAAATTCTGTTAAGGAAAATTTTTAGAAATAGCTTCAGAATATGGGGCATGAGACTTATTAATCGAAAGTCTTTACATTTTTTGCGTAGTTTGATTTGGGTATAGGCACAAACGTAGACGTTAACCAATCTTGTGGAATTGTACCAGTCTTGTATATACTGTCTTAAAAGACAGTCTGTAAAGAGTCTTGATTTATTTATTCTATCTATCTATCTATAGCCCAAAATCTATTTATGTGTTGAATATAGACCTCTCCCATTTGTCTCCATTTGTCTCTGTCTTCTGTTTGTCTTTTTCACATTGGACATGCGCTTTGCTCAATCTCATCTTTCCATCTCATTTGCGGTCGACCTCTTGATCTTTTTGCAGTATATGGTCTCCAGCGGCCAATTTCTTTATTCCATCTTCCATCCTGATATCTTTCGTTATGCCCAGCCCATATCCATTTTAATTTCAATGCATGCTCGATAGCGTCTGTTGTTTCGGTTTTGCATCTTATCCACTCGTTCCTCTTTTTATCTCTCAACGATATTTCCAACGTTTGTCTTTCCATAGCTCTTTGAGTTTTCTTTATTCTATCTAAGTTGCTCTTGGTACACGTCCACGTCTGGCCACCATATGTCAGAACAGGTAGGACGCATGCATTAAATACATTCGTTCTTAATTTTAAAGGTATTTTTTGGTTTTTGATAGTATATGAGAGTTTTCCGAATTCCCCAAATACCCCATTCTTATTCTTCTGGTTATTTCTTTAGTCTGCTCTGATAGCTTGTCCTGAGTAAATATATTCTTGGACGTGTTCTATGTTTGTTCCACCTATGGTAATTACTGATCTGTCTTCTGTATTAGTCATGTTGATTGTTATCACGCATTAGATACAAAATATTGTGAATTACAAATTTTTCTCTAGCAGGTAAGTCAATGCTCCTAGAATATTTACGAGTTGTTTTGTTGTCTTCGTGATACTCAGTCACAGTAAGATCTTCTTGAGAATCTCTGAAAGTCTTCATTACAGTTTTTAGCTTCCTTTCACTTATCCCGAGTGCATCACAAATGCGTTGATTTATACATAATAATGACTTTAAAGGTCCATCATTGTCTCTTTTCATGGTAAAGTAGTTATGCACATTTGCAATGAATTCATCAATGTCCAACTTACGTCTAGGCATGACGGTCACTTGAAACTACACGTTTGAATTACAATATACTGAGTTTAGATCAATATGACAGAAACTTTCTAACTGTTGTGCTTAAGAGGTAAAATATAATATAACCGTTTAAAAAGATCCTAAACCTAAATTGGTTGAAAACCGTACAGAAACAAATGAAACAGTTTCCCACAAATATTTTATTTTTAGTACAAGCATTTTCATTTGAAAATAAGATAAATATATTTACCAAAACCCTAACTTTAACCTGTAATCATTGACGTCTCAAAAACGGTACACTCTAACAGACATATGGTAAATCTAACCATCACTATTTAAATTGACAAAATGTTCTAGTTTACTCCGAAGTATTTTTTAACAAAAATTAAAAGTGATATTTTAGTACTTTGTATATCTACTTTGAATATAAATTATCCTTATACTTTGTCTCAAAGTGACTAGTCTGTACAGGGTAAGATATGCAATGCTAAACTTATGGGAATTTCGCCAAGACGGCAGTTTTATGCAGTGAGCGATGGCGTTCTCTATTGTCTATCTTTCAAAATAAACGAAATAAACCAGGAGTTCTCAACAAGTCCTCATGTACAATTTTATGTAATTTACAACTATCGTTTGCTAATAATTTTACATAATACTATACATTATTTGTTTCTAGTAGTAACTTATCAACTTTATCTTTTATTAGTAGCAGCAGTATAATAAAATGTGCATTAAATAAACATTTGTTTCATAGTTTAAAATAATTCCGGTAATTTCTACCAACTCCCAAATTTAGAATGTTATTTATGTCCCTGCGGTGCTAATTACCGCCATAATGTGTAAGAAAATTGTAATTATGGTTGATATCAACTGCAAATACTTTCTTCTAAGTTATTCAGTAATTAAGAAGCAATAAGAATAATTCTTGTACAGAATATGTTTAAAACCTTGATACATCCAGGGCCTTAATTAGTCTTTATTTGTTCTTCGCAGCGCGTAAACATATTCGAGTTACGATTATTTGTACGATCTTGGATGTACTGTTACTATTTTGTTATTGTTATTATTTGTTGGTGGCTGTTGTTGTGATTTGCTGTTGGCAATTATTGTTATTTTCTGTTGTTGGCTATGGTTATATTTGACGCCGAATTTTTACCGCAAAATGGAGAAAATTGTTCAATGGAAACGTGGAAAAGCTCTGAACTTTCAGAGAAGCAGATACTAATAAATATTATTAATTATCATCTTAATCAGAATAACAAAGATTCTGTATCAAGTGTAATTAGGAAAGTGTCAGAAATGAGTGGTGTTTGCGAAAAGAATCTATTTCGCATACGACAGGAATACTCATCACCTGATGGATTACAATCTCCAAAAAGCAGGCCCAAGAAGCGAAAGGTTGTAATTCTCGTGACCTTGATGAAGGTGTCAGGAGCCAAATTCGTAGAATAGTTTATAAATCTTTTCGTGACAACATACCACCAACAATAAACACCATATTAGCTGTTGTAAATGTCGAAGAAACTTTGCCCAACTTTTCACGGGCCACGCTACATCGCTTGATGAGTGATATGGATTTTGCGTTTTTGGCAAAGAAAAATACTCAGGACTACCACGACGAAATGGATGGACCGACCTTCGAAGATTGGTTCGAAAATAATTTAATGCTAAATTTGCTAGAAAAAACTATTGTGGTAATGGACAATGCCTCCTATCACAGCAAAAAGTCGGAATAAATTCCCAACAGTTCAACACTAAAAAAAGATATTGAAGAATGACTTCTGTCAAAGGACCCATTTTTTTGAAGAAGAATACGTAAAATGCGAGTTAATTGATGTAGTCAAGGCATTCAAAGCAAAATATGACAGGTACATAATAGAAGATATTGACAAAAAGCACAATGTGAAGATTCTGAGGCTCCCACCTTATCACTGTGAACTCAATTCCATCGAAATGGTTTGTAGTGAAGTGAAACGGTATATAGCTGGACGCAACGCGAATTTTAAAGAAGCTGAAATGCGAAATTTAATTACAGCAGCGTATCAGGTCTTTACGCCAGAGAAATAGAAAAACTACGTAAACCACGTAATAGAAACAGAAAAAAAATGTGGTAAATTGACAATTTGTTGGATGATATCGAATTAATTATTATAAATATAAATAACGGAGATAGTGATGACAGTGACGATAATAATGATGATGATGATAGTGAAGCAGAAACTAAATGTGACAGCGATTGACAGAAAAAGGAACTAAATATAATGGTGTACAATTACGATTACTTACACACGAAATTAAATACAATGACTTCTTTAATTTTCAACTTATTTATTCGTTTTATTTTCGGATATTGTTACTGCCAACATATACAGTGCGGTTTTTAAAAGTCCTTCCCCCCTTAACTTTAGAACGGAACAATACATAAATAAAACGTTTCTTTATATTTTAGTTTTATTTTATTCGATTTTATTTAAATCTATAAACAAATGGTTTGTATCGCTAGAACATACAGTAGAATTAAAAACAAACTGCTTGTGTAACATAAATAAAAGGCATTTCTTAATTTCTATTTTATTTTAATTCAACCCAAGTATGTTCTAGCAAATATTATTTATGTTTGAGAACCACTGACAGAAGGAAGCCAGGCAGGGTCGTTAGTGGGCATTAGTACTTAAGGTACCCTCAACACAAAAGATAGATTAGGCTAAGTAGTAAGAAGTGACGTTTATTTTAATACAAGTTTGCAAAGAAGTATGGCATCGATGTTGTGCATTTACCCTGTACAGACTAGTCACTTTAAGACAATCTATAGCCCTGTAGTATCTGTTTCAGAAAAAAAAATTATTGAACAAGTAGGTGAAAGAAATTTACGTTAAATAACATTATGCAAGAATACTATTTATTAAAAAAAATGTAACAAAATATGCAAAACTATGAACAACGGGTTAATGACACATATATTTATTTTACACCTAAAATTTAGCAAAGTGTTAAACATTATGGAGAACTCCAGTGCAGTTTACCGTGCCTTTTACTACAACGAAAGTGTTTCTGCGAATTCCATTAATCGTTTAGAGGTGTAAGTTGGTTGAATGTACTGTACATCTATAGTTCTAGGAGGACATGACACGTATAAGAAGAGGAATGGATTTCTATCAGAGTATGACTCTAAATCTGAGTGCTTTATTGCTGATAGCTTACGAATAAGTATCTTAGTGAATGTGATTATTAGGTCTGATAATAGATTTAACAATAGAAATTTGTTTTTTGTGAAATTGTACTTATTCGAAAAACGTGCCTCGTATACATTGTGACTATAATCATTGTAATTATTTAATACCCGCTTAGTGGTGACCTTGGACCAATGTGACAATCAGTAATGTTTTGTGGTTGATGCTGTATATTTCGAAAATAAGGAAATAACAGATTAATTTCGTAGTCTCATTGCTTGTAAAAACGCTCTTATGATTAATAGCAAAGTTCATAATTTTTTAGTGACCAACGAAACGGCAAATAGCTAGATAATTATATAACAAGTCAGTAAAATGCCAACAAAAATATTTTGTAAATGAAAATTCATGGAATGTTCGATTTGATTATGCAGAAACTATCGCTAATTCTTTAAATACCAGTGTATGTGTAATTCATATTTTGAAAGTTTATCTAAAGCAATATTGGCCTTATGTAAAAAATATCGTTAATGCTGTATTTAATTTTTGTCTTTTTCACGATAATATCCCATACATTTAATACGGAAAAGGCAAACGGATATAAATTAGAATTGGAAATAATATTCATAGACTTCAAACAGGCATTTGATTCAATTAAACGGAAATGATGATCAAATGATCAAAAAAAAATAATTAAAAAATAAAAAATTCCATATAAACTAAGAAAATTAATAGAAATGACAATGAAAACTGCAAAAATAAATATAAAGACATAAAGAGGAGAGACAGAGGAATTCAGTATAAATAAAGGGAGAAACAAGAGGATGATTTTCAGAAACAAGGAGATGCCTTATCGCTAACGCCCCTATCAAACGCTATTTAATCTAGCATTAGAATATATACTACGAAATATGAAATAAAATAAAAATAAAGGAAATCTCAGAACAAGAGGTGGTCAAATAATCGCATATGCAGACGATATTGCTATTATTGCAAAGAACAGAAAAATAATGAAAGAAATACTAGAAGAAATAAGAGAGAACGGGAGGTAATGAGACTAAGAATAAATTATGAAAAGACAAAAATATTAAGACTAGGGAAAAGCCAATATAAGAAAAAAATCAAAATAAGAAGGTCTGAGTTTAAAGAAGTAGAATATTTCAAATACCTAGGAGTTACAATAAGCAAAACCGGAGAAAGAATGAGAAAGATTAACATTTATAACACCATAATTCTTCTTCTTCTTCGTCTAGCCATTCACGTCCACATCTGAACATAAGCCTCTTCAAGTCTTCCTTTCCATTGTTTTTTATTGTACGCTACTTGTAGCCAATTTTTCCTGGCAGTCCTTTTCAGATCATCTGTCCATCTCATAGGAGGTCTGCCTCTGGGTCTTTTGTGTTGGTATGGTCTCCAGGTTAAAATTGATCTGTGCTATTTGTTTAGATCGCTCCTAGCTACATGTCCAGCGTATTCCCATTTCAACTTTAATGATTTTTGCACCACATCGGTGACTTTGGTTTTCTGTCTTATCCATGTGTTTGTTTTCTTGTCCTTAAGTGATATACCTAGCATTGCTCTTTCCATCGCGTGTTGAGTGACTCTAAGTATATTCATATTCTTTTTTGTGATTGTCCATGTTTGTGCCGCATAAGTTAATATCGGAATAATGCATGCATTAAAAACTTTAGATCTAAGATGTAATTGAATTTGTTGATTTCTGAGTATATAGTTCAGTTTACCGAATGCTGCCCAAGCTAACTTTCTTCTTCTTTTTATTTCTTCAGTTTGAATTTCCCTATTTAGTATTATTTTTTGTCCTAAGTATATATATTCTTCAACTTTTTCTTTATCGTTTATTATTTATCGTTTTTTATTGTCACGGTGTCTTCGGAGTGCATGGCTTTTGTTTTGTTTAAATTCATAAATAAATTCACACCATAATTAGGCCAATATTATATGCAGGAGAAACAATGACGATGGTTAAAAAAGATGAAGAAGACTTAAGAATAGCGGAGAGAAAGATTATGAGAACCATACTAGGACCAATCAGAACTGAGCAAAATGAATATAGAAGCAGAACAAATGCAGATATTAAGGAAGAACTTAAGGAAGACATCGTGACTAAAATAACGTAATGCAGAGTTAGATGGTTAGGTCACATTTGGCGAGAAGGAGATAAGGCAGTGACATGTGCAATGATAGAATGGAATCCAGGAGGAAGACAGAGAAGGGAAAGATCAAGATCAAAGTGGCTGCAAAAAGTTGAAGAAGACCTCCAAAGGCAGGAGTCAGAGAATGAAGAGGAAAAATTAGAGGAAAAAATGGAGAGATATCGTCAAGAAGACAACATAGAGCCATTCTTATTTTGACAAGAAAATTAGGAAATTGATTATTCTGTCACCCAATGGCATACAACAATATTACTGTTAAACATTAACAATAACTGATATTTTTATCAGAAAATTCCATAGGCTATACAAATTTTTTTTGACAAAAATGTATAAAGTTAATTTAGTTGAAAACTGCAAGAGATATGTATAGGAAATACTAATACAGATCGATAGTAAAAAACATTTTTTTCTAAAATAATAAATCACATAAAGGGTGTCCCATTAAAAAAAAAGGAATTAGACAAAAATTTACGATGCCGGTTTTATGCCAATTTTGACAGCACCCTGTATAATAAAAAAGGCAACTTTACGCTGTAAACGATAATTATGTATGATCAATTTTATGAAGATATCAGAGCAGCTATACAAACTTCAAAAACACATTACACATTGATAATTGGAGATTTTAATGCCAAATTGGGATTCAAACAAGATGATGCAAAATCTGCTATGGGAAACTTTGGATTTGGTGAGAGAAATGAGAGAGGTAACAGGCTTCTTGACTTCTTACATCAGGAAAATCTCTTTGTGATGAACTCATTCTTCGGAAAGAAACCCCAACGTAGGTGGACATGGAAGAGTCCGAACCAAAGAACAAAAAATGAGATTGATTTCATAATATCAAATCGGAAAGATATTGTTCAGGATGTAACAGTATTGAATAAATTTTCAACAGGGAGCGACCATAGACTAGTTAGAGCAAAAACCACTTTTAACACTGAAGTTGAAAGAACAAAAATGATCCTCAAAAAGAAAAGTGGAAGGTGGCTGTTCCCAGAAGATATAACACTTTACGAAGAAAATATTAAGACTAGTTTGGATACACACGACTTAAAGAATATCAGCATCAATGAAATGAACAATAATATTACTCAAATTTTGAAAGAAGCTGAAAAGAAATACTGTCCTCGTCCTGAAAATAATAACAAAAAATTAAGCCACAACACAAAATATCTTCTAGAGGAAAGAAGAAAACTTAAGGAAAATCAGGATCATAACCAAAATGAACTAAGAATTTTGAATAAGAAAATTAAAAAGGAAGTTAGAAAAGATCTGAGACGATACAATACGATGGAAATACCTAGAGTAATAGAAGAAAACAAAAGCTTGAAAGTACTCAGACAGAGCATGTCCATTGGAAGAAAAAACGTCCACAAATTAAGAAATGAACAGGGGCAAATCATTGAGGATAGAATTCAAATTATGAATACGATAGAGAGTTTTTATAGACAACTATACAAAGAACAGCAATGTAACCGGAGTGGATCATTACCAAGGATAATCAATCAGGGATCTGAAATTTTACTGGACGTAACACCCAATGAAGTTCGAAGGTCAGTGCAAGAAATGAAAAACAATAAGTCCCCCGGAGGCGATGAAATAGTGGCAGATGCCTTGAAGGTGGCTGGAAAAAGATTATGGCAGGTCCTTGCCAAACTATTCACTAGATGTTTGCAGGAAGCAATAACACCAACCCAGTGGTATAACGCAGAAATTATCATACTTCATAAAAAAGGGGATGCTACTGACCTCAGGAATTACAGGCCCATAAGTCTACTTTCACATATTTATAAACTATTTACAAAAATAATTACGAAACGACTAGAAAATAAATTGGAATTTTATCAGCCCATAGAACAGGCGGGTTTTAGAAAAGGCTATGGAACAAACGATCACCTACTGGTAATAAAAAATCTTATAGAAAAATGCACTGAATATAATAAACCACTAGCTTTAATATTTGTCGACTATGAAAAGGCATTCGACACCGTAAATCAACAAAAAATGTTGGAAGCCTTGACAGAATGCCGAATTGACTATCCGTATATAAATATAATTAAACACATATACCAAAACGCAACAGCCAGTGTTAGAGTGGGTGATCGTCAAACCCAGAAATTCCCGATACAACGAGGAGTACGCCAGGGGGACACCATATCGCCGAAACTGTTCACTACGCTTTTGGAATATATATGTAAAAGGGCAAAACTGACCGATAAGGGCATAAACATAAACGGAGAAAAGCTTAGCCATCTAAGGTTTGCTGATGATATTGTACTAATAGCTGATAGGATAGATGAGGCCAAAGAACTTTTAAATCAGCTCTACCTTTCCTCGCTAGAAGGGGGATTGAAAATAAATATATCTAAAACCCAGATGATGACAAATCTTGTAGTCAGCGAAGATATATGCGTAGGAACAAGATCCATAGACCAGGTAATGGCCTATAAATACCTAGGTCATGAGATTCGCATAGGAAAAGATAACCAAACCGTTGAGCTTCTCCGTCGTATAAGACTGACTTGGGCAGCCTTCGGCAAGCTGAACCATATTTTCAAATCGTCTGATATACTAATATGCCTTAAAAGAAAAACGTTTAATCAGTGTGTTTTGTCAGTGTTAACTTACGGTGCCGAAACGTTGACCATGACAAGGAGAACAGTTCAAAAGATCCGTGTGTGTCAAAGGGCGATGGAGCGTGCTATGTTGGGCGTTTCACTACGAGACAAGATCCCAAATCGCCAGCTACGACAAAGAACAGGAGTGGCTGATGCAGTAGAGAGAGTAGCAACACTAAAATGGAACTGGGCAGGTCACGTGGCTCGAATGACAGACAATAGATGGACAAAGCGGATACTGGAATGGAGACCAAGAGATGATGCCTACCGAAGTAGAGTCGTCCACCAACACGTTGGACTGACGATCTAAAACGTTGTCATAGGAATTGGATGCAAGAGGCACAAGATCGAAATAGATGGAAAAATATGAGGGAGATCTATGTCCAGCAGTGGATAAGCGAAGATTGAATGATGATGAACTCTGGTTATAAGAGTCCAAAATGGTTCACTTGGGATCCAAATTAAAGGTATTGACATCAGCTATTTACTTAAATCTAAATAATTGTTTAAATAGTAGCGAATCTCTAAATAAAAATGTAACTCAACAAACGGCGAAAAAACGTCAAAAAACCGAGTTTTTCGATTTTTAACTGCTTTGTACTACATTCTGAAAAAAAATTTCGAACATAGTTTTAATGATCATATATTAAATTTTTTTTTTGAGCTATCTATATTTTTTGATACTTTTTAATAGGCGTTTAAAATTGTCTCTATTACTAAAAGGATAACTTAAAAACGGCGAAAAAACAGTGAAAACGCCTTCTAATTAGATTTTCGTCTTTTTAATCAATATAATTCTGGTTATAAGAGTCCAAAATGGTTAACCTGGGACCCAAAAGGTATTGACGTCAGCTATTTACTTAAATATAAATAATTTTGACGTGACAACGTCTTAAATTAGGTTGTGGCTCGGAGTCACTCATGAAAAAGTGTAACGCCCGCTCACGTCTGTTACGATGAGTCACCGAACGAGAGAGAGGCCCGCCGGACCGGCGAATGCCTTGCGTCTCTCTCCCACTCAAACATGATCGGTCCGCTGCGCGCGCAGCACTAGAGAATTAGGCGCGTTGCTAGAATTGCTATAATTCCATAAGAGAAATCATGACGCAGTCGACGCACTTGCATAAATGGAAGGCGCGGTGAGACCAAACGTTCACTGATAGGATCCAGAGGCGGTAGACCTGGATGCGCGGTGCAATTCTTATTTTCATTCAATTCCTTGTTCCTATTGTGCAATTTAATAATATTCATATCAATAAATATTCTACCGAGAAAAAGACGTTGTCACGTAAAATCTTCGCCCGTAAAACCGACTTTACAGGCAACCGATTTTTTTTAAATAGTAGCGAATCTCTAAATAGAAATGTAACTCAACAAACGGCGAAAAAACGCCAAAAAATCGGTTTTTTCTATTTTAACTGCTTTGTACTTCATTCTGAAAAAAATTCTCGAACATAGTTTTAATGATCATACATTAAATTTATTTTTTTTGAGCTATCTACATTTTTTGATACTTTTTAATAAGAGTTTAACATTTTCAAACTATCAAATAAATAAATAAATATCAAACAAATCAGCCAACTCTCATTTTTGTTTAAATAGTTTTGTAGAGCACAAAAAACCTTTAATTAAAAAAAGAATTTTATTTTGGTAAAAAATTAAGCGAGTTATAACCAAAAAAGGATTTTTGACATTTTTTGGAATTTTGATGTTATGGGTCAATATTTTGTGCTAAAATTCATCTTTTGTGATGCCGAACAATACCTCAAAATTTGGGGTCAAGTTTCCCTTGGGGCAATTTTGACATTCTTATCCAGCTATGCCCTTTTATCCAATAAGTATTATATCTAAACATACCTTAATATAAGTTGTCTAGTGCTATATTTTTAAATAACATTATGACATCATTTAGATGATAAAAGATAACATTTTTCTTGCTACGAATTAAATTACTACTTTGTTTACGACAATAATATGTTCATACGTATAATTGTATCACTTAATTACCATTTTTAACGTACAAACGGAACTTTATTGTATTATTAAAGGAAAAAATAATATTTCTAAAAATCTTCTTACATAATAAATTTAATTAATCTAATTTTCATTACATATTCCAAGATGTGATGACAACTGCTGTCGTTAACCAAAGCGTAAAACACTTTTCATGCGAATCATTTAATTTCAAGTATTGCAAACTACTTCCTTAATTATGATTTCTCTGAAATTAGATATGATTGTGTACCCTTTTAATATAATAGTTTATAAACTGCATTCGTCAGATTTACAAATTATTATTCTAATCATCCTAAAAATAAAAAATTGAACAAAAGTCCGCAAGATGTGAAAGAATGGAGCAGTCGATGTGACCTGTGTGAATCCAAGAATGAAACCAAAACGAGGGGAAAACTCCAACAATACATTACCAGGACTCCATGGAAACGAGTTGCTGTTGATATTCTGGGACCATTTCTACTAATAACTTCTATTTGAATGGGAATAAGCCACAAAGATAGAATTATAAGAAATCAGAGAGATTACATCTTGATAAGGAACAGGTACAAGAACTCTATTACAGTAGTGAAAACTTACCCTGGAGCAGATGTAAACTCGGACCTAAACCCAGTAGTAGCATGAATGTAAGATTGAGAAAACCATTAATGCAAGGATCTAGACCACAAATATACATTGATAAACTAAGAGAAAGATGCTTAAACGGAGAAGAAGTTCCAGAAGAATGGAGACAATCGTATATCTCTCCAATACACAAGAAAGGCACAAAGATGGATCCTAAAAACTATAGAGGGATCGCAGTGATTGCTACTATAGGCCGACTATACTCAAAAGTACTACGAAACCTGATAGAAAATGATATCAAAGACAAACAACCCGAAGAACAAGCGGGATTTAGGGCCGGACGCTCCACTATGGATAATATCTTCACATTAAAAATTGCAATGGAAAAACGAGTGCAGAGAAATAGAGCTTAATAGATTTGGAAAAAGCATATGACAGTGTACCGATCTCCCAACTATGGATAGAAATGGGTAACTTGAAAATAAACCCAATTCTTATTAACGCCACTCAAAAATATTACGAACAAAACTTTGCAAGAATTAAAATGGGACAAGAAATCACCTCTCCTTTTCAAACAACAAAAGGACTAAGACAAGGCTGCTGTCTGTCACCCACCTTATTTAAAATCTATTTGGACAGATCCTTAGTGAAATGGGTAAAAAAATGTAGAAACATGGGAATAACGGTGGAAGAAAACAAGCTATATACACTTTTCTTTGCGGATGACCAGGTAGTAATTGCCGAAGACAGCTACGATCTTAGCTATATGGTAAGAAAACTGCAAGAAGAATATGAGGTGGCAGGTCTAAACATGAATATGACAAAATGTGAATATCTCTCAGTGGGAACAGATAAAATATGTGACCTAGTCTTGGAAGACGACAAAATCAAAGGCGTGCAATCCTGCAAATATTTGGGGGTCATTTTCAACAAGAAGGGAAATAGCGCAGATGAAATCAGGGAAAGAATAAACAAGGGCAGAGCAGCGACCCGTGCCTTAAACTCTCTTCTCTGGCAAAAAACAATTCGACGAGAAACCAAAAAACACATTTACGGTAGTATAGTCCAAAGTATTACACTTTACGGTTCGGAAGTATGGGACGTCACCAAAGCTAATAGAAACAAACTTTTGACGACAGAAATGGATTATCTGAGACGAAGCTGCGGTAGATCGAAACTGGAGAGAGTTAGAAACGAACAAATAAGAAACGATATGAAAATGGAGATAAAATATCAATGATGACATAGAAAGAAAACAATTAATCTGGTTCGGACATGTTAAAAGAATGCCAGAGTACAGATGGCCTAGGAGAGTACTGGAATGGATCCCTCCTGAAAGAAGAAAGAGAGGACGACCACGGAGAAGTTGGCGCAACGATATTGATGAAGCAATGGCGGCAAGAGACTTAGAAGAGGCAACTGCATATGACAGAAAAAGATGGAAATTGGGGGCGGAGAAGCGGCGACAGCCGTAATAAATCCGTTATTATATATATATATAAACTAAGAGAACCAATTACATACCAAGAAACTCGAAATAAATTAAATCAGAGTATCCAAAAAATAAAACAACAAAATAAGAACACTACAGATATTGAAACAAAATGGAAGAATATAAAGAACACAATAGAGACTGTGAGACGGAAAACATTAACATTTACAAAAGCTGCCAAACAAGAATGGATGACACAAGAAATTCTCGAAAAGATGGACGAAAGAAGAATACATAAAAACAAAGATAAAATTAAATATCAAAAAATTAATAAACAAATAAAACAGAAAATAAAACAAGCTAAGGAAACATGGATATCCATTAAATGTGAAGAAATTGAGGAATGTGAGGCAAGGTATGACACTTTCAACACCCATAAGAAGGTTAAAGAAATTATTTCAGGAAATCGTAATAAACCAATCGGGATATTAACAAATGCAGATGGTACCACTATAACTGAAACGCAAGACAAATTATGTAGATGGAAAGAATACATTGAACACCTATTTTATGACCAAAAAGTAGAACAATTAGAAGTTGACGGAGAAATCACGGGAAATTATATATGCCTTAAAACACACATAAGGTAGAAAAGCTCTAGGACCCGATAATATACCAATTGAACTATTGAAGATAATTGATGAAGATAATATTGATGTCTTAGTAGACTTTTTAATTCCATATACATACCCAAAAATGGCTTTTCTCAACTTTTATAACGATTTCAAAAATCACAAATGCTAAAGATTGCAATGACTATCGGACAATTGCATTAATGAGCCACACATTGAAAACCTTCCTTAAAATCATACAAAACAGAATCCACATGAAATTAGAACAAGAAATAAGTGATCCACAGATGGGTTTTAGAAAGGGTCTAGGAACTAGAGAAGCATTATTCGGAGTCAATGTTCTGACACAACGATGTTTGGATATGAATCAGGACATATATGCTTGCTTCATAGACTTTAAAAAAGCTTTTGACAGAGTTCAACATGAAAAGCTTTTAAGTATTCTTAAGACCAAAAACATAGATAGTAGAGATCTACAAATTATATCGAATCTGTATCAAAATCAGAAATCAAGAATAAGGGTCGAAGGAGAACTGACAGAGAAAGTAAGTATACTTAGAATCGACAAGGGTGCATACTTTCACCACTCTTATTCAACGTCTACAGTGAAGTGATATTTCAAGAAGCTTTATTGGATATTGTGGAAGGTATTTTGGTCAACGGAAAAAGCATTAATAATATTAGATATGCGGACGATACGGTCATATTTGCAAGTGACATGGAAGATCTACAGTACATAATACAACATGTATACAATGCATGTGAAAGGTACTGACTGCAAATGAATCTCAAGAAAACGAAATCAATGATATTCTCAAAAAAAAACACAAAATGTAGATAACCTGGTCATCAATAATACAACGATCGAAAGAGTAACACCATATAAATATTTAGGAACGTGGCTAACCGAAGATGGAGATCAAACAAAAGAAAGCAGATCTAGAATAGAAATGGCAAAAAACACGTTCATTAAATTGAAGAACTTACTTTGCAACCGTAATCTTAATCTAGAAATCCGCACAAGAATGCTACGTTGTTACGTTTTTTCTACTTTACTATACGGCATGGAAGCGTGGACAATAAAACAGTCTGAAATCAAAAAATTAAACTCCTTTGAGATGTGGTGTTACAGGAGAATCCACAGAATATCGTGGACTGAAAAAGTAAGTAATATAGAGGTGTTACAAAGAATGAAGAAAGAATGTCAAGTCATAAAAACTGTTAAAATTAGAAAGATTCAATATTTGGGTCATATAATGAGGGGCGAGAATTACGTATTACTTAGATTAATTATGCAAGGGAAGATACAAGGGAAGAGAAACCCAGGACGACGAAAAATATCCTGGCTAAGAAATTTGAGAGAGTGGTTCGGTTGCAGCTCATTAGAATTATTCAGAAGCGCGGCCAATAAAATTAAGATAGCGATGATGATTTCCAACCTCCGATAGGAGAAGGAACCTGAAGAAGAAAAGTCACAATTGAAGTTTAAAATGAGTTTATTGACGTTTTAATCTCCATTTCGGAAATCGTTGTGTGGTGATTATGGAAAACAATTTTATAGAAATATTTTTCCGAACGAACCCGAGCTTTTCGCCTTCTCTAATAGATCTTTGCGACGTCATTCTATTGTGCTATTAAAATTAGAATTTGTACAAAACTTGTTACATAATATAATCAAATTTTCCATTACTTATTCCCAGATACGATAAAAACTTTACTGTCTTAAACAAAGCGTAAAACTTTTTATGTGAATTTTTAATATCGCGGAATGTTAACAACTTCCTTTAATTATTTCGTCGAAATTATTTGTTTGTTTAGGGTATCGTAAAAATACTGTACTTTACAAACATAAATATTTCATCCATATAATATATCCTAATTTTTTTAAGTATATAGTATACATAATTTAAAGCACCGATCGTTTTATAGTAATCATTAGTATGCTGCGGTAAAATAATTATTTTTAAACATCACAAGATCATTAATTTTTGTGACGTGATTGACAATATAAAAATATTACTTTTAGGCCTAGGCACAAAAATGTAAAAGTTAAAAGCTCAAAAGATTCGTGAACCGCAGTGGACTTGGTAGGCAATAATCATTAGAATACAGTCTTTGTAGCAAACAAAATATTTGGAGGAATACGCGATGCCGTGGGATCTTCGGAATCAGAAATAATACTCGTACCTTTAAGCGACAATAAGTAATTCGTGAATAATATCATACTTGTATATTTTTATTTGTGGCCAATATTTTCTCAGAAATTCAGTCGCTTATTGATTTTTCTGCTCTAAATGCTGCTTGGGTATCAATTATTTTATTATTATTACTATACAATGAGAAACAATGAGTATCTTTGCAGCTGAGCATGACTTAATCGTGCTAAACACATTTTACAAACTACCGCCTAGACGCCTGTATACATGGAAATCACCTAGAGACAACGGAGAAGACGTTATTATTAGAAATCAAATAGACTATATGCTTGTTAACAAAAGATATCGAAATAGTTTCAACAGTATTAAAACCTACCCAGGCGCTGATATTCAATCTGACCACAATCCTTTAGTGGGCGTGTATAGAACTAAGTTAAAGAAAATACGCGGAAAAACTGTAAAAAAACATGACATGAGAAAACTGAAATGTAGCGAAGTAAAAGAAATAGCAAAACATTAAATAGAAAATTTAAAGAAATCGATAATACAACGGAAAGCACAGAAGATAAGATAGAATCCCTTAAGAAAACAATAGACGACATTAAAGACAATTTTATGAAGAACGAAGAAGGTAAGAATAAGACATGGATGACTACAGAGATTCTGCAACTAATGGAAGAAAGAAGGAAAAACAAGAACGATAACTCCATGTATAAAACATAACAGCGAGAGATACACAGAAAGATCAGAGAAGCCAAACAGAAAGAACTGGAGAAAAAATGCCAAGAAATCGAAATTCTCCAAAGTAAATACGACGACTTCAACGTGCATAAGAAGGTAAGAGAAATTACAGGTAAATGTAAAAACAGAAGAATAAGTAAACTTGTTAATGACAAGGAGAGATAATCGTGGACAAAGAGAGTATCAATGATACCTGGAAAAATTACATAAGAAATTTATTTTTTGATGAGAGAGAGAACCAGCCCCCAATACCTACGGAAACAGGACCGCCTATACTAGTGGCAGAAATAAGAGCAGCCATAATATCACTAAAAGAAGGTAGAGCTCCAGGACCAGACGGAGTACAATCTGAATTTCTTAAACTTCTTGATGATGAATCTTTAAGAGTACTATGTAAAATCTTCAATAATATCTATGACACAGGCAATATCCCAAAAGATTGGCTACTTTCAGAATTTATTACCTTACCAAAGAAACAGGGAGCAAAAAAGTGCGGAGAATATAGGCTAATAAGTCTAATGAGCCATACATTAAAACTTTTTCTTAAAATTATACATCGTAGAATATACAAGCTATGCGAAGAGAGAATACAAGACACACAGTTTGGATTCATGAAAGGCGTAGGTACAAGAGATGCACTGTTTAGTCTACAAGTATTATTTCAAAGATGCAGAGATATGACTTGCGGTATTTACACCTGCTTTGTGGACTACCAAAAAGCATTTGATACAGTTCAACACCAAAAAATGATGGATATTCTAACAAAAGCCCAAATGGATGATAAAGATCGGCGTATAATACAAAATTTATACTGGAACCAATCAGCCACAATAAGAACGAATTTTGGAGGTGAACCAACGGAAATGATCCAGATTCTACGAGGCGTTAGACAAGGTTGTATACTTTCACCTATATTATTTAATCTATATTCAGAGGAAATATTTAGTGAAGCCTTGGAAAAATGCGAACATGGAATACTTCTAAATGGAGAACGCCTAAACAACATCCGTTATGCAGACGACACCGTTATTTTTGCAGACAGTTTGAACAGTTTACAGCAACTAATAAACAAAGTAAATGAAGTAAGTGAAAGATTTGGACTTCAAGTAAATATAACAAAAACTAAATTTATGATCATCAGCAAAAATAAAGTTAGAGACGCTCAACTACTTATCAATAATACACCAGTGGACCGAGTAAAACAGTATAACTATCTTGGAACAACAGTAAATGAACAATGGGATCACTCACAGGAAATAAAATGTAGAATAGAGAAGGCTAGGAGTGCATTCAATAACATGGCCAAACTCTTTAAAAGCCACAATCTTAATCTGGAGATAAAAGTAAGGCTCCTACGATGTTATATCTTCTCAATATTGTATTACGGAGTTGAATCCTGGACACTAACTGAAGCAATGGAGAAAAAACTTGAAGCCTTCGAGATGTGGCTGTACAGGCGAATTCTAAGGATATCATGGACAGACAAGATAACCAACGAGACCGTATTACGAAGAGTGGGCAAAGAAAGAGAGGTGATGTATACCATTAATAGGAGAAAGTTGGAATATCTCGGACATATAATGAGAAACAGCACTAAATACAGATTACTGAAGGTAATCCTACAGGGTAAAGTATTCGGAAAGCGAGGAATTGGGAGAAGAAGAATATCATGGTTGAAGAACCTGAGGAAATGGTTCTCCACAACAACAACGAATCTATTTAAAGCATCAGTCAATAAAATAATTATAGCCAGAATGATTGCCAATATTCGGAACGAATAGGCACTGAAAGAAGAAGAAGACTATACAATGATAACAATAAGAATTAAAAGATACCTAATGGCCGGTTTTCACGCGACGTCTTATTGCACGTTTTGTTGGATAGGACAAATCCTATACAATAAAACGTGACATGTAAACAGAAAAACGTACGTCTTGTCGAATCGAAATGAAATCCAAGGTCAGATCGTAGAAATGATGGGAGAAGCATAGTTTTGCGAGAACTGATAAGATAAAACGTTACGTGAAAATACATTTTCAGACAAGTCGTCCGATCTTGACTTATTTGATGACTAGTTTCACTGCAGTTCGTTTCATTTTTCCCAAAAAAAGCCTAATAATGTCAGATTTGCGGCAATCGGCAACCCACGATTTTCTCGGGGAATTTATTAAATTGTATAAAAGTTTTTAAGTAGTTATGTTTTAAAACCAAGTAGATTGCATTGCATGTTTCAGGAATTATTTGGCTTAACGCTGGTTTGGATATTATGATTGTGAACACCAAGTCCTTGACGCTGCGTCCTGTTGTAAGATATCTGAGAGTTGCTGTGAGTCTTTCATGGGGTGTAATGGCTTTTCTCATGAGGTGTCTTATTTCAATATGTATGGTGTTACAACTCTAGCAATTGACAATAGGCTGAGGTGTCCATTCGCAAATAATTGCGCCAGTCATCTGGTTCGCCTCTTTTAGTAACGAGACGTGGGAATACTGGCTTCTTTTTAGAAGCCCACTCTCTTGACCATCTTGTCTTTTCCCTCTTCATCCCATTTTTCCTCAGTCGTAGTAACTTTATAGTTAAAAAAATAAAAGAAAGCAGCCGTGTTTCCTCCATAATAAAAAAGAACACTAAACAAACTTCACACAACTCAAGACTCTGAATTAGAAATGAGGTAGAAAACGGAAGGGAAAAACGTAGTGTGTATACACTGGACAAAACGTTCATTTTGTCGTACGTTTTATATGACCCACAAAACGTACAATAAGACGTAGTGTGAAAACGGGCCTTAACAGCAGCGTTTCTCAATCTACATATTACTATTATTTACGACCCAATTTTCCGTAATTAGATTTACCGCGCACCTCTCGAGCACTCGTACAATAATAATATATGTATGCAATAATATTGCATACATTATATTATTGATTATTTTGACACTAAATTTTTACCAAATTACTGAGAATAAGTAAATTTATTAAAATGTGGTAATAACCGATCCGGAAGTCCCATTTTCGCGAGAAGTTCTAAGTTATTTCGTACATTCTCGACCGTTTGCATCACCTCACTTCTGACCAGTCCTAGTCGAGTCCGAATCGAGCAGATAGTAAATCCATTTTTGGATTTTCAAAACCAAATTTAGATGCATTTCTAATATTACACCCTGTTTCGATAAACTTTGCTCTGCAAAACGGGCCCAAGAAAGTCACTAATATATATTAAACTTGTTCTTGATTTAGTATTAATAAGTTTATGTGTAGTAACGTATGGTCTTAAAGTTTTGGGAAAAATTTCAAAAGCATATAACTCTGACCACAATAATCTTATATTTTTATTAAATTATTCAACAATTTAACTTACCTATCCTTATTATAAATCAAAATTCAAATGACAGACAAGGGACCATTATTTTCGATTTGCCTAATAATTCCCCTGACACGTTGCATCATCCTTTGGACGACCTCGGCGTCAATTTATCTAATTTTTGTATATATCTTCTTCTTCTTCTTCTTAAAGTGCCTATCCGTTCCGGACGTTGGCGATCATCACGGGCATGGCAATTTGTATATATGCGGCGTCTTAACTGTTCCTGATTTTGTGCTTCCCATCCGTTATTATAGACTTTCCGACTTAATATTGGCCAGAACTCTTCAATTGGACGAGCCTGAGGTAGGTTGGGGGATTGCCTGCTTTCGGTACAAAGGTAATGTTATTAATTTCGTACCAGTCCCTTGTGATCCTCGCGTAATGACATGAAGCAAGATCTGGCCAAAAGACTATTTGATCATTTGCATGATGTGTGTTCACAAACTGAAGCAATTTAGAGAGACATCTTTGAATATAAATATTTGCGTTTAAGGCTTTGCCTCGAACAACACCAATGTAGGGCTGTGAGATAAAACCAGCCTCAGAAATTGCACACCATACCAAAATTGTGTCCTCAAATTTTTTCTTACTTTTGAATTTTATTTCATCAGGTACATTTTCGTAATCGTTCGTGTAAAACCCATCGTTACCCTTCATCTCAGAGTTGGACAAAGTAAAATATTTTTCATCGTCCATCACGATCAACTTGTTGACGAAATGCACTCACCTTAACGCGCGGCAACATCTTGGAATTCTCTCTAATTGATCCTCTGTGTATTTTGGAGCTTTCCTTCTTTTCCGGTAGATAATATTGTTACTCGATAGGGTCCTGTATACTGTAGTCTTTCCAACATGAAATCTTTTGGCCACTTTTCGCTGTGAGACCCCAATTTTGTTCTTAGCTGCTTCAATCCCTTCTTCACATTCTCTGATTGTGCGATAAATTGTCGATTTGCTTATGTTTTGATCTCGATAAATATTAACAATATCTCGTTTCGATATTCGCCCAACCATAATATAAACACCTCGACGAATATCAATTTTATAAGACATTTTGCAGAGCACAAACCAAAATATTATGCTTTGTTTATTAAATGTCAATAACTGATGACATTTCAATTCCATGGCCTTCTTTGTTAAATGCATTTTGCTTCTCAATCAGACCAGGTGAAATTTTTCCCAAAACTTTAGGACCATACGTTATTAATACAGTGCTTTTTATAAGAGTAGTAGCGGACCCGACAGACTTCGTTCTGTCAAATAGATTTGGAATGTGGCAGTTTATTTATTTAATTCTCCTGAATAGAACCGTCACCATGATGATAGGGCGGTGTGTGAGGGTCAGCTCGGGTGACCTAAGTATCTTCGCTTCTACGAACTTTGGCCACCCTTTTGGACCCACTAAAAACCCCGACTGGGATGTCTGCCAGAGGGCATCAAACTAAGAGACAAATAATCTAAAATGGTAGTGGGAACCTAAAGGTGACAAATATTTATAAAGTGGGTGCTTGAATGACAAAACATAGCGATAATTAATTATTTATTATTATTATTATTAACATAGGGTTAATAACCGATGTAATAAAGAATAATGAAATAAAACGTATATAAGTATTTTCAGTAATCGCTTTATTGTAAATGAAGTGAATCATAATTATTAACAAAAATCTGTTTTATTTTTATTGTAGTGCTTTATAATATATAATGTTTTTTGTTTGATTACCTGGTGAATATACAAACAAATCTGATGGTTTTCCAACACGGGAACAGTCAACATACAATTGACCATGTGAGAAACATGGGTTTTCTAGAATATTACCACAAACACCTAATGATTGCCCCTGGGACTTATTTATGGTCATAGCAAAAGCAAGCTGCACTGGAAACTGTAGTCGTTTAAATTCAAATGGTACATCAGTCGGAATCATTAAGATGCGTGGTATCAAAACGTCTTCTTCTTTATACTTTCCTTTCAGTATAGTTGCTTCTATCACGTTGTTCAATAATTTTTTTATCGCTAACCGTGTGCCATTGTAAAGACGCGGTTGGTTGATATTTCTCAACATTATACCTACCGATCCAACCTTTAATTAAATATTGTGAGGTAGCAATCCTGGTAAATCCAGCGAGTTTAAAATTTCAGGCGGATAGTTGACGACATCATCTTGGTTAGTAGCCAAATCAACTGATTTTTATATTCTCAATTCGCCTGTAATTTGTTCTTGAATTTTGAAATTTAATTCATTTACATCTGTTTTTTGCAGCCAATATAGCCCGTTCGCTAAACCAATCATGGTTTCTGTAATTTTGCGCAACATCTGGAAACACCTTTTGAATAAGGTCTTCTGATCGAGTTAACTGACAAAAACTTTGAGGAAAGTTAATGCAACCAGTCAAGGTGACTATAGAAAATTTGCCATTACCAATGTCAATGAGTTGTTTAGAGAATATGTCTCCAGATTGGTACATACCTTAAAATTTGGCATCAAATTTTCTACTGAACTACGTTTGTTGCCCCAAATGATGTCATTTGAAAGCAATTGTTATATTGTTGGATATTTGACAAAAAGTGTATGGAATCTGGTCCTATTCCTGAAACCAATGAGTACAATGGCTCTGTTGGTGGATCCAATGGTATCAATTTCACTTTCCCATTTGCGCAACACAATCCATTGGCTTCATTTTTGTATTTCAATGCCTTATAATGAGGGCAAATCAAGTTCATATGTCCAATAGTAACACATTGGTGGTTACTGTAGTCAATTGTTAAATCGTAATTGAAAGCAGCTCGATTCAAACTTGCGCGTTTATTAGTTGAATCTCTCGCTCTCGCTTCCCGAGTTCGTGATATACGAATTCTTTCACGCTCATTTCGGTCGTCACGTTCTTGTGCAGTATGATTAGATCGGTAATTTATTTGGTTTGTAGCATTTCGGGTTCTTCTACCTAAATTACCTCGTCTTATAGGAAGCATATCGAATATACTTAATAATTATTAATTACAGGTATTAAAACACTTTGCACAAAACACGATATAAAACAATCAATCAAAAATAAATCGAAGGAAACTGGAGAATTTGTTTCGTTTATCAAGTTGATAAAAGAAAACACTAGATAAGGTAACAGAAAATCCAAGAAAAACAACACGTGTGTGTACACCAATGTACACCTGCAAATTGACAGGTTGTTGCTGTCTGTGAAATCTCTACTTTGTCTGTGATAAGATAATATACTCAAAGAGGATATAACACTACGTTGTATGTGTATAGAGTATATTAAATTATTAATAAATTAATTATTAAAGATAATAAACGTTTTTTAACGCGGTTTATTTGACAGATGCAACGACGTGAAAACTGATGCAATTTATGTAGCGTTCCGAAACTAAAACAAAAGAAAGGATATTGCAAGGCCAATCAAATCTATAGCTCTTACATTTTTTGACCTTTCAATTTGGTCGGATTTACGATATTATCACTTTTGTGTAAACGCATTAAATCCTCCAACTCGAACACGCACACACACGAAAGCGCACACACACGAACGCGCACCCACATACATTTGATTGAATTTGAACTTTGTGCAGCGACAATAAAGCGCAAATTGACTCTTCGACGTTAGGAACACACCTACATTGTTTAGACAACAATAAGTGCTCGTAGTTTAATATAAACTTTATTGAATAGCAATAAAGTTCAAATTAACTCTACATTTAGTTGTTTTAGGGTTTTCCTAATTAGACATCCAATTATTGAAAAATGACACCATACATCAGACAGTAAATAAAGAATTAAACAAAAATTTAGGAAATATCGACCACAATAGAATTAGCGAGTAGGATGACATAAACGTTCTGTGGAAAACTATTAAAGAACAAATGAACAATGTAACGGAAAAACATCTAAAAGTAATACCTAGAAATAACAAACAGGAATGGATGACAGAAGAGATTTTACAATTAATGAACAAACGAAGAGAATCTAAAGGAAAAAATGACAAGGACGGAGAATACAAAAGACTAAATAGAATAATTCGAAAAAAAAAATAACCGAAGCAAAAGAGAAATGGCTGGAAACAAAATGCGTGGAAATAGAAGAACTACAACAAAGGCACGATTTTTAAAATTTACATAAAAAGGTAAAAGAGTTTACATCGACTACCAAGAGAACGACTTTTCACACCATGCTGAAGACGGATGGCAAACTGCTAGAATCAACGGAAGATAAACTGAAAGAATGGGAAAACTATATTAAAATTCTTTTTCACGACTTACGAGAAGAACCAAGATTGGAAAATAACAACGAAGGGCCAACAATTCTGAAATCTGAAATCATAAATGCAATTAATCATCTTAAAACAAATAAAAGCCCAGGTCCAGACGGAATATCCCCAGAAACGTTAAAATTAATCAGCGAAGAAAATATCGAAATATTTGTCCTTTTATTCAATCGCATTTATGATACAGGTAAAATACCCCAAGATTGGCTGGAGTCAATATTCATCCCACTACCAAAAAAGCCAAACCCACAACACTGCAATGAGTTCCGTCTGATAAGCCTTATGAGTCTCGCCCAGAAATACTACGACCAACAGAAAGATATATTTATATGCTTTATAGAGTTCGAAAAAGCATTTGATAGAGTAAGACACGACCTATTAGAACGTTTGCAAGAAGTTGGTTTAGATGGAAAAGACATCAAATTCTTAAAAAACTTGTAATGGAACCAAAACGCCAGAGTTAGGATCGAAGGTTTCACATCCGCAGAAGTAGAAATTAGGAGGGGAGTTAGACAAGGATGTGTTCTGTCGCCTCTGCTGTTTAATCTTTACTCCGAGTTTCTATTTAAAGAAGCATTGGAGGATTCCAAGGATGGAGTCAATGTGAATGGCGTAAATATCAACAGTATCAGATACGCCGATTATACAGTGTTAATTGCGGATTCCGACTTAGGTCTACAACGACTCATCGACAAGACCAACTCGACCTGTGAGCAATTTGGTATGAAAATAAACATTAAAAAAACCAAAGTGATGTCAATCCGAAAAAACCAAAACATACCTCAACCTTGCACAATAAATGGGCACATTTTAGAACAGGTCAATAGATTTAAGTACCTGGGATGTTGGATCGATAGCAGCCTAAATCCTGATCTAGAAATATCGAGAATAGAACAGGCCAGAAAATCTTTCGAAAAAATAAAAAAACTGCTTTGTGATTCTCGAATAAAACTCGAAATTCGACTACGTTTATCAAAATGCTACGTCTGGTCGACTCTTCTATATGCAGTTGAAACGTGGACCCTTAAAACATCAACCGTAAATGGAGGCCTTTGAAATATGGATCTACCGGAGAATACTCAAAATTTCATGGACATCGCATACCTCAAACGAAGAAGTGCTGCATAGAATAGGCAAGGAAAGAGAATTTTTTAACACAGTAAAAGCTAGAAAAACATCATACCTAGGCCACATACTGAGAAATAATAAGTACTAATATGCCCAACTTATAGTGAAAGGAAAAATCGAGAGAAAGAGAGGCCTAGGAAGGAAAAGACTATCGTGGCTCACAAATATCCGACAATGGACACAATGAAGAGTTTAAAATTGTAGCAGCCAACCTCCATTGAGGAGGGGGCACTTTAAGAAGAAGAAGAAGGGTTTTCCTGAAAATTATTCGAATTTTTCTTACCGCAAAAACCATCCTTTGACTTCAAGGAACATTTTAAAAAATTGTTATGAATGGTTAAGATTGGTCCATGCGTTGTTGAGTTATGCGCTTACCAACACATTTTGCGATTCATTTTTATATTATAGATGTACTGTACTAACAGTCTTATTATATCAGTGTTCATGTGTATTTTATTTTTTATTTATACTAAATACTAAATACTAATAAATATTAAAATATTAAGGAAAAGACAGTTAAGATTTTGATTTCACGTACAGGGCGCCTGTGCATCCGCTTATACGTATTTCGGCCTAATAGGCCTCTTCAGAACGGCTTTCACAGTCGCTCTGAACGTGAAAATAAATCTTTTCTGTCTTAGGAAGCAACTCTAACATGGCTTCGTATAGACGCAAATAGCGACATCTGATATTAAAATCCGTAAACTAATTTTCGAAACCAAATTCAGAATTTTGCTTTAATAATTAAAATATTAATTTTTTTTACACAGTGCTAAGACATAAACCTGGTTCAATACCTTGTAGGTTTAGGCCCTCTTTGTGTGTTTGTTTTTTAATTGTTTATTTTTTAATTTTGTTTTTTTTTGATATTCTTTTTTATTATTATTATCTTTTTCTTTTTTGCGTAAAACATTATTCAATTGTTTACAATTTTAATTGAAATGTAAAACCTCCTTTAGTCCTATTAATAATTCTTTTTTCTTTTTTATTTTTAGGTGAGATGAGTGTCGGTTATCTCTTTACCCGTTACAGGTTTAACTGGGATGAAGTTGACTTCAGCATTTTTTCCACGTATAGCATGGTAACGAATCTGATCGGTAAGTACGAGTTGTTAATAACTTTAATAATCTATTATTATCACCATTATCATTCAGCTTGCTGACATGAATAATGAATTGACATGAACAATTTAAACTTTTTTTCATTTCATAACACGTCAACTTATCTAGGCAAAAACCCATCGAGAACTGATTTCTAGTGCTCATATTGCGTGAGTAAATTAAAAATAAGAAAGACAGATTCCTATTACTATCAAGTGCAGGGACAGTTATTTATATCTAATATAGAATACTGTTACTTTGCAGTATGGACCCCAAAAGGTATTTCATTCGAAAAGATCTATAAAGATATAGAACTGTGGGAAAATATGCTACCAAAATTGCAAGATTTTTATTATAATTTTTATCTGAATCAGCTTCTAAAGAAGCATTACACATAATTCTGTTATGTGAATTTGATAGTAATATGCGTGATTTCTCTTTAAAATATATCTATTATCTTTCACTTCCATATACTTTAGTATTTTTTTTCTATTGCATCTTTAGGCCATAAATCTTTGCTGAAATTGGACATTTAATTTGGACAATAATATTACCTATAAGTCGATCAGGTGTTGCAGCTAAAAAACGATATTATCAGCATATAGCCTTAGCATTATCAGTATCAGCATAGTATCTCATTTCATGAGACCACCGAGAGCTATAATTTATTCTTTTACCTCCTAGAAATTTGATATTACATTATTATGTACTGTTCGGCATAATTGGTACTCATATTATTTATAAGACTATTTGCATGAAATTTTACTCTTGCTGTACATGAGCTAATATCTTTCAAGAGACTGCGTTCTTTCATTGGTATTGTATAGTCTGTTTCTGATGATTTTCTGTGACAAAAATAATCTGTGCAATTGTTGCTTTTGTAACAGCTGTTCTTAATCTTAATATGTTAATTTTTAAAAGTTTTCGTAAGAAAATTGGTAACAGTTTGCCATCGGAACAATATCGTTTTGTTGCCAATTCTAATTTAAGGAAGGATAGAGGACCGAAGAGGAGTAGGCAGAAGAACAATGTCATGGCTACGCAACATCAGAACTTGGACAGGCATGAACGTCCAACAAGTCTTAAGAGCGGCGCAGAAAAGAAAAGAGTTTGATGCAGTGATCGCAAACCTCTAGTAATGGAATGCACCAGAAGAAGAAGATAATTCTTTTAATTTTGTACAATAGTTTCTTATGAGATGGTTACGACATTCAATTTTCTCAACAAAATTATTCCCATAATATGGTCTATTTTCTAACATTTTTTGATGAACAGTACTATCTCTATCGGCTATTCACAATTTGTAAGTAATGGCGTGCAAGTGACATTTAAATCCGTCTAGAATTATTTGACTTTTCATTGCAGTCGAAGCTCTTGTCCAATTGTTATAACATACGTGTTCTTTATATTCTCCGTATAATTTACAGTAGCGCCAGTATTTGTTCTAGTTCAGAAGCACTAAGATACATAATCTTTTGGGTTCTGTATCTTGGTGTTTCAGTTCATAAGATTTTTCCAATCTCCCACACTTTTTAAGTTTGCAGAAAAAAAGTTTTGAACAGAAAATATTATTGAACTAATATTTCAAATTAACTAGTTTGCTTTTTCGAAGAAAAAAAGCTTACTTATTTTTTGTTGTCACAGATTTTCTCAATTTTTATACACACCTAGGTATATACGCTATAATCATAATATATTAGTCTGTGTCAGCCATGTATTTATGTTTTAAAAATTTTTAATAATCAAAGTATTTTCATGTAGATCATTACTTCAAAATTAACTAATTTTTTAAATTTTTGTTAAATGTTGTTTTGTGAAGAACTGTTATTGTTGTTTTATGTTATTCAAGATGTACAACAGCTGTTTACTATTTTTAATTTTATGTAAATTAACCAACATTTTTTTATAATTTAAATTTTGGTAATCCTTTCATTACTTTTTGTTATACCTACTCATTTAAATTTTTTTCTACTTTTAATATTTTCTTCTCTGCATTCAGGATTCTTTATGGATTACTGCAAACAGTTGATCACCACCTTTTCATACATTTCCCAACAGATTTAATCGATTCCTGTGGCTTTATTGTCTTTGAGTTTTAGGACGGCATTTGACACTTCTACTATTGTTGGGTCTTCACTATGTAGTTGACAATGTAGATTTTGTTGATTGTTGTGTGTTGATAAATATGATATAATAATAATGTACCTATAATATTATATAATCCGTATAAAACGTCTTCCGACGCCCATTTTTCATTCAATTCGTTTGTTCCATTCTTCTTTAAGTTCTTTCGAGCTCATTGAGTTTTTTATTCCTTCCATCCGTGTTTTCTACGGTAGTCCTCTCTTCTGGATTCCTGTAGTTGTTCATACAGGTACTTGTTTCGGGAGTCTACTGTCTTTCATTCATTGGACATGTCCGTACCATTTGAGCTGCTTTCGTTGTATGCCATCCATGACTGTACTTTCTATTCTCATACTTTATTGCATCCATTTCGGCGACATATCTTTCTTCTATATCTCTGTTAATCGTCTCGTTTCACAACCGTGTAAATAAAAGCATGCTTTTTACCACAGTTTCTTGGGTTGTAGTGCTAGAAAGAGCATGTCAGCTGAGCCAAAACAAAAAATAATCCTCCTTATTGCTTCCACTAGAATAAGCTTGACCGTTCAACTGGGCCCGGACTACCTCCTTCTAATTTTTTAAACTCCTGTTTTGAAATTAATAATACTCATTATTTTGTCTAATTACCTATTTAGTTGTCAAGACAGATACATTGTTACCTAAAGAAGTAAAAGTGGTTCAATTTAAAAATTATACCTATAGTAAATAATAAATATTTGAAAACTGATGCACATATTCCTCCCGCGATTTGGGCTTTAAGTACTAATTTTATAAATAGCACCACTAATAGACGTAAATCCTTTCATTTTAGTTTCATGAATGTTTTTATTCGCCACATCTCAACATTTTCTATTTCAGAATATTTATCATCAAACTGTAATCTACGTTAAAAGCCAATTTGTCAGTAAAAAAAAGTAACAAAAATAAACAAAAGAAAATATAAGACATAAAAAAACCAATAGGTACTGTGACCTTAAAATATCTTGTTATACATTATTTTGTAATAAAATTTTATAAAAGTTTGTCTTCGATTTGATTGTTATGAATCATTTACAGGACGATTATTTGTTACCTGTATGTACCCTTGCTAAGTTGTGAATTAATTATTCCATAAATAATATTACTCTGGTATACTCGTATTATTCTAATTACCCCATAACCGCACTAAATAGAAGACCGCCCGATCGCTTTATTGCATAGACCCAAGACTTTTCACCACAGGGGGTTTTAAGTAGGTATAAATATAAAATCTAGTACAAGAGATGACGTTTAGAATATTCTTCGTGAATAGATTTTGTTGTCGTAAAGAAAAATATTTTTGAAATAGATATCTCACTGAATTTCACCGTTAGTATTTTCGAGGATAAGCCTTAAGATTTAATTCCAATACAGAGCACCAACATTCGCGTATACGTATTTTGTCGTTTTGAACTTATCAGAGCGAACTTGTGGTAGTTTCTTGTTTTTTGTATTATTTTATTTTATTCTTCATTAATATAATATTAAAATAAATTTTATTCTGATATTTTTAGGGACGTCCTTTTCTGTGGGAGTATTTAGCCACGTACTAAAATTTGACGACGCTATTATCGGAATATATTCTTCCTTAAGTAAGATACTTTCTAGCTTTGTTTATGGATTTGCAACCACCTCTTTAGTTTTCTATTTAGGTAAGTAAAACATATTACAATATTGTGTAATACAATTTTTATCCAAATAAATAACAGTGGAAAAACGCAACGGAGAAAATTTTGGTCAAATTCAAAGTATTCCAATTTTTTTATTTTTAGCCATATTTTAATGATTTTTTTATCACACTGTGCATAAATTTATAAATTTTACTTTGGTATAGTCAGTTTTTTGATAAAATTTTATATTTGATTTATTGCACGGGGTTAATTAAAACGTGGTTTTATTATCCTAACTTTGAAACATCCTGTGGAATAATTCCGTTAGCATTTTCATAAAACCTTATTTTTCGGTTGCAATTATGTCTTTTAAGCATTGTGTTTTTTGTTTCATGTCAAAATATGCCTTGGTTTACTTTTTAGAGCCTAATGAATTTGCCACCCCCAATTTAGGACTTTTCTAATTATAATTATTTTGGAGTCATTTTGTAATACAACGAGGTGCCTTTGGTGACTGTTATCGTTATGTCATATTGACACTTACATTTTGTTTACCTATGATTGATCATGGTTCTTAGTATTGAAGATTGTGCGAAAGCCATTGCTACGGTTGAAGATGGGAGAAATTATGAATATGTGGCTAGAGTACTACACACTCATCGCTCTACCATCCAAAGGGTAGTGGAACGTTTTATACGAACTGGAACAAACAAGCGTAAAGCGGAAAGTGCAAAACTACCGCTTAGATGATCGATTTACATGAGTCAATGCTTTGCAGTATCGTCATTTAACAGCGTTACCGTAGAGTGAGGATACTTTGATTTACGGGGATTCATTGATAATCACTTTCCATCCATTTAATTTTCCGCGTTTTCCGCTTCTTGTTCACTTATTCTTAAACTTGAACAAATTCCCGCAACACATTTAATTTATAGTGTTCATAAGTCGGATCCCACAGACATCTGGAATTTTGGTAGGCTTCTATCATTAATAGACATTTTTCTTGAGACCAGTTTATAATTAAGTAGAATAAGTACGTATTCAATCACTAGAACACAAGAACGCTTTGAAAAGATCGCTCCGGGGAGCGAGCACGTCCGAGCACACAAGAAGGCTCTAAGCTCTAGGCACCCTCTAGTGCTATTTACATCAAGCGAGCAAGCATTCTTTGGTTAGAGAAAGCGGTCCAAAACGTAGCTAATGGGGATTTAAGTATTCGTGCAGCATCATACCAATTTAACATTCCATACGGCACTTTGTACAATAAATTCAAAGGAATGCATGGACAAAAACCTGGGCGGCCTACAATATTCACTTACGAGGAGGAACAAGCAATTCTCCAAGCTGCAGCAAAATGTGGTGATTGGGGGTTTCCTTTAACTTTGTTTGATATACGTATGATGGCCAAATACTACTTAGATAGAAAAGGAGTTGTCATAGACATGTTTTAAAATAATATACCCGGAGTTGAGTGGTCATATAGTTTACTCCAAAGAAACAGAAACTGTTATGGGCAAAGAATAGCGACTAATACTAAAAGAACTAGAGAAAAGAACTAAAGAACTAGAATTGGTATTTATTGAGGGTTCGTTGACTGCACACCGGTATATTGAAGAAATTTTAGCGAATCATATAGTACCCTTTTCTTAATATATCGGCGATGATTTTTTATCAATGCAAGATAATGCGTGTCACGCAATATTTAGAGAAAGTTAGTATTAATAAAATGAACTGACCAGCGTGTTCTCAGCACTTCCTCGTTGGTGACCCTGGCAGTCCATGGAATTCTCAACATTTTCCGGTAAATCCAAAGTTCAAAAGCTTCAAGCTTCTTAACAATTTGCGCTTTTAATGTCCATGTTTCTACCACGTACAATAGTTGCGACCAGACGTAACATTCAACAAACCTCAGTCTCAGCGCAGTATTCAGATTTTTGTCACAGAACAATTGCTTGAATTTTAAGAACGCTGCCCTTGCCATTTCTATTCGTACCCTGATCTCTTGGTCTGGATCTAATTCTGTGTTGATGTAAGCTCCCAGATATTTATATTTTGTCACTCTCTCTATTTGCTGTCCACCAAGGGTTAGTTGTTCATTATTTATTGGACTCATTGATACTATCATAAATTTCGTCTTATCTGTGTTGATGTCAAGTCCCATTTGAATGCATTCACTATTTATTGCTTCTAGTAAAGTTTGTAGTTCTTCTATACTCTCAGCCATAATTACCGTGTCATCTGCAAATCTCATGGTGTTTATGATTTCTCCACCAATTCTTATTCCCTCTTTTCTTTCCCATAAGGCTTTTCTGAATATGACCTGTGAGTACACGTTGAAAAGCGTCGGAGACAAGACGCATCCTTGCCTAACCCCTCTCGCAATCGGTATATTATTTGTTTCTATATCGTTCACCTTTACTACTGCTTTCTGGTTCCAGTACATAGCCTTAAACTCGGGTTGTTGCCCTCTACATATATGTGGTTGAGAATTCGGGTGAGTTTCTTTATATTACCGTCATCTAAGGCTTTTAACAGTTCAACTGGAATTTGATCAGGACCCGGTGCTTTTCCTTGTTTTGCATTCTGTAAACTCACTATACTAAAAAACTCACTATACACTAAAAAACTCACTATACTAAATTAAAATTTATAAATTATTACACAGTGTGCTAAAGAAATCATCAAAATAGGGCTAAAAATAAAAAAAAAAAAACTGAAATACTTTGAATTTGACTAAAATTTTCTCCAGTGCGTTTTTTCGTTGCATCTGAGTGTATATTTTTTGTTGTTAGTTCAGTATATTTATCAGTAAGTTCAGTATCTTTATATTTTAAAAATAATATTTTTAGGTTCATTGGTAGAAATACTAAATGGTACATCGTTTATTGCAATGAGATCTATTGCGTCAAAGTTGGTTCCTACAGATGAACTCGGTAAGTAATAATTTTACCATAGACAAGTATACAGAAAAACTTTATAACATATTTTGAGGTTTTTTATTTATTGTAACATTAAAAAGTTCTTCTCAACGCTTTGTTTAGATATATCCACGTTGTCTTCAAACATTTATAACTTGGCTTTTTTTGCAATAGTTTATTATCTTTTCAGTGACAATTTTTTATGGGAATTCTATAAAATCAGCTATTACATAACACATTGATACTCGGACGGCCACAGACCAAAAGAATATATTCTTATTTAATTATAAAAAAAGGCTGAACAGGATGTGGACCACAGCGTTACAAACTTCCGTATTTCTATATAAAAAAAATAATAATAATAAAATTATTATAGGACTAATTTATATTATTTTTTTTAGGAAAAGTAAACTCCCTTTTTGGAGTGTGTGAGGCTCTAATGCCTCTTTTATATGGACCAATGTATAACGCCACTTATTCTGCCACTATACATTTCATGCCAGGAGCTTTTTATATACTGGGCGGAATATTAACAGTACCTGCAGTAATTATATTCGCGTAAGTACTCATTTAATATAACTATATAGAAAACTACGGCAATTATCAATATAGTAATTAAATTGAGGAATAAGACTAGTTTACGGAAGAAGATGAATATAAAATAGTATACTCCTCATTCTTTTTTATTATCCTGTATACAGTTCTGGGGTGTAGTCCCTAATTACATTTTTCTACACTGGATCAAAATTTTGTCATACATTATTTGTAGCAAATTAAATTGTCGTCAACACTATTTTTATTACTTTTTATCGTGAAATGGAAAATAAAAATGGTATTAACGAAAATAACTAAGTATTTTTGAACAAATTTTCTTCTGGACCAAACTTTTTTTGTAGTCACTAGTCATCATCATCATCATCCAGCCTCAAGAGTCCACTGCTGAACATAGGCCTCTTCCTCATGTTTTCAACCCCGTCTATCTTGCGCCGCTCTTATCCAGTTTTTATTGAGTCTTCTTAAATCGTCAGTCCATCTTGTAGGTGGTCGACCGACGCTTCTCTTGTCTTCGCTTGGCCTCCATTCCAATAACCTCTTTGTCCAGCGCCATTTGTCATTCTGGCTATGTGCCCTGCCCATCTCCATTTTAGTCTGGCTATCTTCTCGATGATGTCAGTCACTCCGGTTCTTCTCCTGATGTCTTCGTTGGTTATTCTGTCTCGCAGAGTTATTCCTAACATGGACCGCTCCATTCTTCTCTGCGTGACTCTCAGTTTGCTAGCTGCTGCTTTTGTTAAGGTAAGTGTTTCTGCTCCGTACGTCAAGACTGGGAGGACGCACTGATCAAATACCAAATACTCTTTAGGCATGTGGGCAGCTCACTTTTAAAAGTTTCTCCCAGTTTTCCAAATGCTGCCCACCCAAGGCCGATTCTTCTCTTCAGTTCATGAGTCTGGTTATCCCTGCCAATGATAATTTCATGTCCCAGGTATTTATATCTATCTACGAGTTCCATTTCTTTCCCACCAATACTGATGTTCTGGTTGGGTACCAAATTGGTCATGATTTTTGTTTTCGAGATATTTAAATTTAAACCTACATTTTCTGTAGCCACAACGAGTTCCTGTACCATCTCTCTTGCCATACCTAGATCTTCAGCTATTATAAGTATATCATCGGCGAAACGTAAGTTGTTTAGATATTCTCCATCTATTTTTATTCCCTTTGTCATCCAATCCAAATTCTTAAAAGCATGTTCTAGCACCGTATTAAATACGGTGCTAGAATTAATTTGTATAATAATTTAGTATATCCATAATCTAGCCTGCATTCTTTAAGCGCCTGTAATATTTTGCTTAGCTCAACTATATCAAAGGCTTTGTGAAAATCGATAAATATTAGAACTAGAGGTTTATTGTATTCCACTGCTTTCTCTATGATTTCTAGTCACTAGTCATTTTACAATAAAAAGATATCAGAGCAATATTATAGAGAGTTTTCCAAAGAATAATTTTTACTACAAATTTGTGTTATTAATTTTTCTGCGTTTTACAGTGCTCCGATTTTGATCGGGTTCTTGCTACTCGTAAGAATACGATAAAAATGAACCATTAGACTTTTTAAACGTTTTCTATTATCCATTTTTTTATTCATATCATTTTATATAATTTTATTATTTTCTTAACATTCCTGTGTTATTATTAACTTCTTACTTCCGCCACCACAAAACTTACGCCACCTCGTTCGCTTACGTGGCACGAAAAAGTACCAACCGTCAAAGATAAAGTTTAATAAGAGATACAGATACAGAAGAGATACAGTCATCATACGTTCTGTGCTTGCTGAATTCCAAGTCTATGATTCTGTGACTGTCATAGCTGAGGACATTACATCGAGTTAGAATCTATGGAGAAGCTATAAGCATATTAACGGGTGTATTAAAAACGGCGTAGGTAGGCGTGGCTAACGATGATACCAATATGGCTGTGGGATCAGGGCCGGATTCAATAATATTAAAGCTACTATAAGTATATGACTAGTTATTCAGAAGATTGAATCATAATCTACAAAGTGCAATACATTTTTAATAAACTATGATTTATTTATCCCCCAGTAAACACTAAAAACACGATATATTATATATAAAGATAAATTAATACAGTCAAATACTATTAATTTATTCTCTGAAGTATGGGCCATTACTTTGTTTACATATTTGTATACTAACCTGTAGAACGTTATTCCTGAAGATTTTTTATTAACATTACTTCCGCTACTGCAACTACGTTGAGAACAAGAAACCATTATTATGCACTATCACAATATATTATTACAGTTTCTATAAAAGTATTATAAAACTAAAAATATTCAAAAAACAACAAACGTAAACAAACATTTACGATCTGTCAAAAGTGTTAAAACAATCTTAACAATATGGCCGAAGTGAGGTCATTTTTGGTCACGTGATGCCCTCTCCATAGATTCTAACTTGATGGGACATTAACATTCTTGTCTTGCTCATGGCATTAAGAAGGAAGCAGTCCAATGCTATGTTGTGCCCATTGTTTTAAACCTTCATAACGGTGTAAGTCGCATCAATTATACTGTTGTTCAAGTCTTATATATGGCGACGTTATTGTATAGAATTTGCTATTTCTCCATGATTTTTCAGGATGCGACACAACATCAGTAGCTTACATAATCAGCAATTTACGATAAAGATTTATAGAGGAAAAGTTGTAGACCATTTTGTAGAAGTTATAGTTGTAGTGTAGACAGTTCTTTTTTAGAAAATTTTTAGTTATTTTTATTTGCCACTCTATAATAAAAATTAATGGAATAAAGTTGTAGGCAAATTTATTTTCTACAAATAATGTCTGTATTTAGACAATATCTCGGCAGGTAAAATTCACTACTTAATTGCATTTTTCTCGAAAACTGTCGAAAAGCTTAAAGTGTTTTTCAAAATAATTACCGTCTGTTATAGCATTAAGTTTACATTCCTCCCTTCCTTCATTGAGTAGGTATATCTTTTGTCACAGCATGAGTTTTAGACAATATTACGGCAGGTAAAATGCATTAACTACATGTTTTTCAAAAAAATAAAAAATACACAATTTTTTAATAAAAACTCAATCAGATAACGTCGCTTAAATGGTTTCTCAAAATAATTACTGTCTGATTTTTAATTGATTAAAAAATGGACTTTTTACGTTAGAATATTGTTTTTAAACTCCATTATCTCGTTTCTTTCAATATGGTATTTAGTGAGTTTTACTTGTCACCTGTCGATTTAGTTTCTTGTACTTTCCCTGTATATTTCATAAACTTATTCAGAATCAAATAGGTATATTTTTCCATCAACCTAGTTTTTTCCTTCAATATTACAAGTTGGAGCGTTCAATATGTAGAATACATTATTGTAGGATTTTTTAATTGAGCTACTTAAAAAGAGATGTCGCGAGAAGTAATAATTATGATATAAAATATTTTGCTATAATATCAAAAAAATATTCATTGATGTAGTTAACGCAGTTTATTTAAGTAAAAATAAAATACCTATATATGGATTTTAAATAAATTAATATTATTTTTAAATAAATGGAACACATCTAATTTATAATGAGATTAATTTGATTATCATAAAAATAAATGAAAACTTTGTAGGTAGCAGCTATTTGTATAAAACTGAACATATTAAGAATTTTAGCAATTGATTGTTTATCTTTAATTTTCTCTTACTATTGGCATGTATACATTTTTTGATTAATTTTTAAACATAAATATTGTGGTCGTTTGACTATAGATGGCGCAATGAAAAATAAACGACATTGTCGAATCTGATTTTTTGAATAAAAAAATTTATAAAATGGAAAAAAGAGATAAATAGATCCTGATGGTTAGAAACATCCAAGTAAAAAATCAAAATATTAAGGTTTTATCTCTTAACTGCACTGGCTGTCAGGATTGGGTACCTATCTTAAGATTATGCTTGGATAGGTAAATGAAAATTGCTCTAGGTATATAGTACTAAAGTTGGATCTTAAGAGAAAAGTTATACGATAATTACAACAAAACAATCGACATGGATACTATTATTCAGTTCTAAATTAAATTATATTGTTATGAGTATTGTAATAGGTATATTGAAGACATCAATGTTTATACTTAAGTAATTATTTCTATTTACCAAAGGTAGACATACATGCTTTTACAGATAATGGTTATGTACCACATGACATAAGAGGCAAACGTCATAGAATATATGAACTGTTGCCATAGACGGCCTTCATGGAACCCTAATATAAAACGGTTACCAACCCACTAGTTACCACTATATTACACCTCTCCATCCTTAAATTTGAAAATTATAAATCAAGTCGTTTAGGAGATTTTATATTACGACGAGGTCTTATGGAAACTACTGGACAGCTAATCTTAGGCCTATTTGTATCGCTTACTATAACACCCCATATCGGATATCCAGTTCGTCACACATGCTCCGTAAACCTTTACATAAGCAAAAATACTGTTTGACAATTGTGATTATCTTAACCATTCCATTGTGTGCTTCATGTATTTCATCTAATAACTGCTCCCTTATTTTTTCCGGTACAATTACCCTAAATCCTCACATTAACATACCATTATCTAGATTTAATTGAAGATGTCTCCTCTTAAAAGGCCGCAAATCTTATACTTCCTCTGAACAACCTTCCCTTACGTACCTACCTATAAAGCTTCCCTAAGTTTCTATCCACTCGTGTTTCTCGAACTTGTCTGACCTTGTCCTTTACCAAAAAATAAAAATAATCTTGTGCTGTGTCATTTTCTCGCTCTGAAGCTAAAGGAAGCGTCGAAAGCCCATCTGCTTCCCCATTTTGACTTTATTTTTTGATTTAATTCCGCTTAAGAAAAAAGACTATGTTTGAAGATGTCCCGCTGTCATTTGTAGTATTTTTTGTGTTCCCCAAAAATTGCTTGAAGAGGTTTGTGATTTCAAACATAATATAAACTTTTTGAGCACTCAAAATATTGTAAAAGCTTCTTTGTGAATAACTGAATAATTAGATTCTGTTTTACTTAATAACCTTGAAGGTTTCTCTAGATACAATACGCAACAAATTAAAAGATTAGTATTTTTTTAACTTAAAATATTAAAACAACCTCTTCTTCTTCTACGGCACTTCTTTCTTCTTAACATGCCATACACCAAAGTGAGTAGGCGACTATTTCATTACTAGAATTCTGTTCTTGGCGGCGTGACACAGCTCGCCTGTATTGTGTATTCCTGTCCATTCTTTAAAATTCCTTAACCAGGATAATTGTTTGCGGCCGGCTCCTCTCCTACCTTCGATCTTCCCTGTAGGATTAGCTGTGGTATTTCATATTTTGCTCCTCTCAATATGTGCCCAAGGTAACCAATCTTGCGTTTTTTAATTAATTCAAAGAGTTCTCTTTCCACGCCGGCTCTCTTAAGGAGTTGTAAACATCAATATCATATTCCCATGATTTACTCAAGATCTGTTTGACTGAAAATATTTGATCCAGTGTCGATCTTCCCCGTTGGAAGCCCGTAAGATACTCTCTAATATTATTTTCTGCTAGTGGTTATAGCCGCTGGTTTATAATACACGTGAAGACTTTATATGCTGTACATAGTCGAGAAATTACACGGTAGTTTTTGCACTGGAGTGTGTCTCGTTTCTTATAGATTGGGCATACTATACATTTCTTCCAGTCGTCGGGTGGTTATCGAACCATGCTCCTCTTCTCGCCTTTTTCTTGTTTCACAGGCTGGACACTGCCACTGTCAGTACTGCTGTTTTGATATTATTCCATTTGCCCTCTATGGAGTACAGTTCTAGCGTCCTTAACTCATTTGCCAATTCTTCTTCGAACTTCTCTTTACATTTCTTAATCTTCAGTTTTTCCAGGTCCAGTTTGTTTGTTCTTAAACAAACAACAATATTAAAACAACTAAAAACAAAAATATTGACAAAAATAGGCAAGCTGGGGCCAAAATTCGCCCCGCTGGTATTAAGAAGATTAATTATTATTTGCAGTGTGACCTATATAGACATATTTAACAAAATTATACTTTTCAGCCATCTTTAATTAATTACTTTATCAAAACGTCATAAAAATGTGAATATGTAGGTAGTTTAGTTCAGTAACTTAATTTTTTTGGTTCAGAAAATATTTTGAGGGTGTAAATGGAGAAAACTTCTCTTTTTAAAAGTATGTTGTATAATATTTTATCAAAAATTAAGTTTAATAAACATTAAAATGTGAAACTTTAAAAACAGCATTAATATTTTATTTTTTAGATGGATGTATCTTCAATCTCGCCGAGAATCAACTGAGAACACTAAGGTACATATGGAAAAGCGAACTAGTGTTGTAGCCGACGTTATTCTCAACGCAGGTGCGAAGGAAACCCAAATGAATATCCCTATTACAACTCCAATGCTAAACGGTATAAGAAAAATTCCTAGTCAAGAAGATACGCAAAACAAAGAAATGCAGAATGGTATCGTAAATCAAGCATTTGAAGATATTGGTACCAATTTGCCTACCGGACAAGACACTATTCAAAAACCATCCAAAAATACAATTGTAGTTAACGAAAGAATCGATAAAAAAGGTTTAAATAACACAGCGTATCTCCATGATGAAAAATAGTTGACAAAGTTGATAAAATATGTGATACACTTAAAGTTATTTAAGATTTGTTCGGGCAGAAGTATTAGAATGTAATTTACAATTTTTGGACATATAAACGTAGGCCTTTTAATCTGATGAAGTGGGGAAGGTCACAAAGTAGGATCTGCTATTAAGCATATAACTTTAAATATTTGAGAAATATGCGTAAATCATTACGACATTAAAAAAAATTATTTACCCCACAGATATTTTTTATTTTCATATCAATATAAAAATAATTAAATGTCTTTTTGCATTAGACACGAATAGGAATTATGCAGAGGATATGTAGGTCATTAACAAAGGTGGAATACACAATAATGTTCAAGAATGAATTTATTTTTATTAGGACAATCAATAAGACACCTTTGAAATTAATAACAAATGTTCGTTTTCGTTAACAGTCTCTCTCTTGGCGTTTCCCCATTACTGAGGATCGTGATTTCTTCCAATATTGAACTCCACTAACTCAACTAACTTGTAGAAACTTTCTCAAATGATATCAGTATGTATTTTGGCTTAAACAAGAAATGCGCATAAACCACCTGACTCAGCAAGAAAAAAATTCGCACCTGGATGAGTAAACCTCTGCATGGGCAGAGGTTTACTCTGATCTCAATGAGATCAGCCAAGAATATGTCGACAATACAGCGTCTAACTATTGATTGACATCAGGAAAGATATTTTCCGAGACTTAGGGTTTCCTACTTGCCATTCAGAATTAGGTTATTTCAACCAAAAATTACCTAAAATATATTATTAAAGATCCTCAAGTCCAAAATGACAAATGCTGATATGGATGCCAAGCCCAAGAAAACATTTAACATATTACCGGTGGCTGCCAGGCATTTGTCGGTACTGATTATAAAGAACGCCATGAAGCTGTAGGAAAGATTATCCACCAAGAACTAGCTGACAAACTGGGACTTCTCCACACCGATCATCTTTCTTATTATCAATACGTCCCTGACAGAATTTTTGAAAGTGACAACTACAAGCTATACTGGGATCGCAATATGCTCACAGACCAACCAGTAGCGCATAATAGACCGGATCTTATACTAGTTAATAAATTTGCTAGTCAAACAACACTTATTGATGTGGCGATACCCAAGACCTAATAATTTACGTGTCAAATAAAACGAAAAGATCGCCAAGTACAGAGATATAGAAATACAAATCAGAAGACAATGGAGAATGGACTGTACCCAGACAGTACCTATTATTCTATCTACTACTGGTGTTATTCCCAAAAACCTACTAGAAAAAATAAAACAGCTGGGACTAAATAAACATCTCTATAAGGCCATGCAGAAAGCTGTACTCCTCGCGAAGTCCAGATGTGTACGAACATTTTTGGGAGATACTCCAACATACCAAGTCACCTAGGTCTCGATAACACTGAAAGAGTCCCACCAGAGCTTAATTCTTTTGACACCGTAGGTATCTGAGATGAGTGAATTTTCCCCTTAGAGGGAGTGTGAGCCGTATGGCTAAATCTGGATAAATGTGAATGTCGAAAAAGCGTTTTATAGGAAACCCAATTCTACTGCAGAAAGTGTCAATAATACGTACCCAAACCAAGAAGAAATTTATGAATTTTTTTGAAAATCAACTTTTCACACCAACTGCTCTTAGCACCAATGCCGGATGGATCGAATATACGACGCACAACTGTCAACACTACGTTACTACGTTCTACAAACTCTTCACTACTAAAGAAGTTTCAAATATTATCAAAGAGTTTCATAGCTGGAAATATCCTGGACCATACGGCGTTCAAAACTTCTGGCTTAAAAAGTTCTGGAGTATTTGTGAGTGCTTATTAACATTAATTAATCATACTATTTCTAGTCCGCAGGAAATACCATCTTTTCTAACCCAAGGAACAACTTACTTTATACCAAAGGATCAAAATGACACCCAAGATCCAACCAAGTATCGTCCAATTACTTGTATTCCAATTTTGTGTGTTGTTTACATTTTGTGTAGCCCGTCGTATAACAATGTGCTCTAAACAATATCATAGAGCCTCAAAAGAAAGGATGCCCAAGGGTTTGACGTATGTATTCTGCAACGCAGTTTTTCCTAATTAATGTCCATGCCCCTCGAACTGTTTCGGCAAATTTGAGTTCGAAGTCTGTGAAGACCTGTATAAGGTTACTTGGATGGTTTTGGAGTGGCCATTATGCAGACGACTTTATTAAGTAAAAGATTGATTTCTGATAAGATGTCTTTTTAAGAGAGATCTTATACCGATCGTGACTAGGTATAAGATTTCTGGATATAGGAATTGGATTTCAAGTAATGTTATGAATTTTTCAGTGGATTGTGTGAATATTACCAAGTTTTGACTGATTTAGAGAACACTGATAGTTTGGTAGGTCTTCACGTTGGCTGCCTTCTGATGAATAGAAATCAAGAGATTTGATACTATTTAAGAGGAGCTCGTTGCCTTTTATTATTTGAAATAATTCTCGCTGCTCTTGAAAGTGCTGAAAGATTTGATTAATTTCGATTCTTACCAAAGAAAACTTACCAGAAGAGTAAAATAGAGAACCATCTGTATATTAAATGAATAAATGAGCACTTAGAGAAGAGTTATAATCAAGAATCTACAATAATCTGCGACTATATCCGTCATAAGGATCTAATGAAGTTATGACATTCGGTTGACTATATGAGTTTATTTACCTCTTCTTTGTATATGTTGTTTTTCTTTCCGAGAAGGAGTAATCGTTCAAGTGTATTTGATGCTATTATCGCTTGGAGATCTTCCAAAGCGTAGTTTTATTATTTTTATAATTTTTGTGCAGTTCCATTTTTTTGGTGGGTTTTGACGTAGATTATTGTGGCCAATATGAAGCGCCAACGTATTTCATCCCCGCACCTTCGACTATTGATGTTGATGAAGGTTAAATAATTAAATAGTAAAATTAAGAGATTAAAAAGTAAGTAATTTAATTTTTTGTGATGTTGAACTCTCTGGATTTTTCCAGATGGAATTCAACATCACAACATATTTGTGCTTCATAGATTATAGTAAAGCTTTCGATTTGTTCAACTGGAGTAAAATGTGGCAGGTTTTGTCTGAAATGGGAGTCCCCAATCATCTGATACTGCTAATTAAAAGCCTGTACAATAACAATTATGCCAGAGTTAGAATAAATGGGGAACTAACCGATAGTTTCAGGGTCACAAAGGGCGTGAGACAAGGCTGCATACTAAGCCCAATTCTATTTAACATCTATGGTGAATGGATAATGCGGAAAGCTACTGAGGACTGGAACGGTGGCATCACCATTGGCGGGAATAAGATTTGCAACTTGAGATATGCAGATGATACTACTATCCTTGCTAGTTCTGAAGATGAATTGATTCACCTGCTACAACGGATAGAAGATGTAAGCTTAACGATGGGCCTTAAAATAAACAGAGATAAAACGAGAATCATGATAATTGACAGAGCTAACAACAATCAAAATCATCTGGTCATGATAAACAATATCGCTGTTGTAGATAAATTTGTGTATCTGGGCTCATTAATAACCAACAAAGAAGGCTGTACTGAAGAAATAAAGCGGCGGTCAGCAATCGCAAAAGGCGCTATGGCAAAATTAACAAAAATTTGGAAAAGCCATGAAATAACTACCGATACAAAAATGAGACTAGTAAGAAGTCTAGTTTTTCCAGTTTTTACTTATGCATCGTAATGCTGGACCCTTACTGAGAAAGACAAAAAGAACATAGATGTATTTGAGATGTACTGCTGGAAACATAAAGAAAAGACTAAGAACACAAATACCAGAACAAATAATAAGCTATTTTGGACATGTGCTTCGAAGAAATGGTCTTGAAAAACTTACCATCCAGGAAAAGTAGAAGGCAAAAGAAATAGAGGTAGATCTCCCACACGATACACGGACCATATTGTTGCTACCATTGGCGCTCCATTGTCAGAATGTGCTAGAATGGCAGAAGATAGAAAAACGTGGAGGAACATTGGTAAATTTAGCTAATAGCTTCATGATATCACGATACCTGCATCAGGTTAACGACTAAGAAGAAGAAGAAGAATTAAATTTTTTAACCACTTCGTATCCTGCTAACAGGTGTCATACAATATCAAAAAAAGTCGTTGATATAAATTCCAAAATAGAAAAAATTACCTTATACTGTTTTCATAAAAAATAATCCAAATTTCGTTACCTTCCCCATTAATTATTTAATAAATATAAATTTGTGTTACAGCCTTTTTGTTAATTTTTAGATTGTGGCTGATCTCAAACTAAGATATAGACCATATGTAATGATAGTAGGCATATGTTTTTAGGATATTTCGTAATTTGTTAAGAAATCTATTTATTTTATATTATTTACAATTCTACTTAGACCTGCACTTTCATTAAAGCACAGTGGGTGAATTAGAAGATTTAGAAGAAGGTTTAGAAGTTGATTTTATAGTATCCAATATATTGCCAAGTCACATGAAAAAACAATTCTGATTTATAAATTGAAAATAACTACGAAATATTTAAAGGTTACAAAAGTGAGGGGGTTCTTAAATCAAATGGTGTTACAACTATAGCATTTACTATTGCCTTCCATTTGTGCCCATCGTCTCACTCCCACTTTATTCAGATTTTTTCTGACTGCATCTTTTTCTAGGCCGTCATACAGATCTTCAAAACACATTGTTTATAAAGCGATTGTCGTTACTGCATATCACATGTTTTGCCCATCTTAGTCTATTGGCCTTTATATATCTAGGTCAACCTGGCAACAGTTGTATGTTTTCAAACACTTGATGGTGTATTAATTTTTTATTAAATCAGCTAAGTACTTTCAGTATGTCACATGCCATCTTCAGAGCTTGCTATAAAGACAAAACAACTGTCGTTTGTCTGGAGGAATCTGTGTCAATAGAAAATTGGTCTTTATATATCTAGATCAAACTGGCACCTGTTTTCAAAAACTTGTAGGTGAAAACTGGCAACAAATGTATATTTTCAAAAACTTGATAGTGTGTCAAATTTGTATTAAAATCAGCTAAGTACTTTTTGCATGTTAAATGCCATCTTCAGAGCTTTTTATACAGAACAAAATGACTGTCGTTTGCCTAGAGGGGTCTGTGTCAATAAGAAAAATCTTATTTTCCTTGACTATATCCACTATTGAACAATCTATAAAATTATTGTTGTAAATATATCGCCCATTGAAATACTTCATTTTAGCGGTATTGAAAATTGTGATATATTTATTGTGTTTACTAATAATCGTTATAATTTGGCACCTCGCCAATAACTGTGCTCTTCGTACAGTTTCGTTTATTTTGCTTGCCCTATCTTCACCCCCAATAGTCTCTGTCCCCAGTTTTTCAAACCCCCTATGTGGTAGGCAAAAAAAATAATTACGTTACAATTTTGATATCATTCCCTGTGTGTTGTGGTCTTGGTGATGTAGTGTTCATGATTTGGCAGAAGCGGACGTACAAACACTTGCATTGTCCATTGTGACGCTTTGATATGCTGAGGTGAAAGTACCTGGCTCGCCGTTTATCGTGAAAATATTTTGTATGTGAGACTGTGAGACCACGTTCGTGAAACATCTGAATTAAAAATCTCAAAATATATATCAAGGAAAATGCAAATACTACAACTGTACAGCGACAGTTTTACATTTTCACCTATGTAATTAGGTCTTCTGAGTAAGCTCTCTTCACTCTTCGTTCCTCCACTGGTGGCTGATATAATTCACTGATAATTTGACCGCGGTGTGTTGAATTAAGAATTTTGGCCTTGTTAGCTTGAAGTGATATGGCATCTTTTACGGTTGGTGCTCATAGGCCATTGTGGCTGGTTGTATTGCTCATATACCAAGGGACGTTAGCTGTCATACGCATTATATTTTTGTATTTGAAGGCTTGTTACAGTCTACAAGTCTTACTAGTCCATATTTAGACTAGGCGGGATCTGTAGAAATTCAGACCATAATGGATATTTTGCATAGGAAGCTATTTTTGTTAGAATCCCTTCAGGATGTGCCAATATTGATAATCATGATATGCGCCAGTCGCAAACCCTGTGCTAAATTTTTTATTTAACAAAATCTGAAAACAATTGAAAATTTCTCATTTTTTTGCTCCTATTTTCGTTATAATTCGGAAAATATTGATCCTAGAGAAAAAATTATAAGAAATTAAAAGCTTCGTTATTCAATTTCACACAATATTTCGTTAGCTAGAAATTAAAAATTTAATGTTTATTGTTGAAAAAATAGCAATAATTTAAAAAAAGTACAAAAAAATGAAGTTAATCCTTTAAATGTTTTCGACTTTCTAAACTTGACTTACAAGCTCCATATTCCGCCTAGAAAAACTTTTTATTATGTTTAAAACGTGTGCTAAATTTTGTTAAGATCGGTCGGATAGCTTTTACATAATAATTTTGCAACTCAGCCTAGTGGAAAAAAAACGCAATTTTCAAATTTATAGTAGGCCCTAAATAAGGCTCTCAGATAGTTGCAAATTTTTTTTACACATAAAGGAAGGCTTAAACTTTCAAACGCTTTTTGTAAAATTCAAATCGGTTCATTAGGAGAGCCTAGAAAATCTTTTAAAGTTTAAACATTTCTTAGGCTTATAAACAAATTGAATAATTTTACGAGCTTTAAACATATCCTTCCAAAAAAGACTTTCAAATAAAGTTAATTTACGAAAAAAAAATTTTTTTCGTTCGCCTTTGTTTTAACAATTTAAATTATTTATTAACAATTTATAAATACATATTTGTTTACTAAAAGTAACAATTTACTTCAATGTATAAATTGCAAGCTCAAAAAAAATGCATGAAGAAAAAATGCAATTACTTGTTTAACATACAATTGTTTATTGCAAATTTACCAATTTGCAATTAAAATGGTATTTGAAAATATGATATTTGAAATCCTTGTCGTCCGAGACAGCGATTCAAAAAAAAAGAGCAAAATTGGTTAACAAGAAGCCGAGATAATGCAATTTTTAGCGCGCGCTATGATTTTGAACTCGCCGATTCACATTTCGAGTGAATATCCCCCACCACCACCTCTCATGCATTCCAAGCGACATTTTACGCGAAAACGGTTTTTTATTTGTCTTTTTTATGGATGTTGCCATGAAGCGCATTACGTAAAACTTTTGATATAAAAAGTACTTGACAAGACGAGGGTATTTGTTTAAAAATAAGCCCTCTATCACTTATGGTTACACGGCAAATGTATGCCAACTTTGACCTTCAATATCTCGGCAACCAGTAAGCCGAATGTATCTTTTTTTTTAAAGAAGCGTCTTTTAATGTTCTTTAAGTGTATAAATTTTGGAATTGAAATGTTTAAAGCTCGTAAAAATATTCAATTTGTTTATTAGCCAAGTATATATAAAAAATGTTTAAAACTTTAAAAAATTTTCTAGGCTCTCCTAGTAAACCGATTTGAATTTGACAAAAAGCGTTTGAAAGAGTGAGCCTTCCTTTAAGTGTAAAAAAATTTGCAACTATCTGAGGGCCTTATTTAGGGCCTACTATAAATTTGAAAATTTGCGATTTTTTTCCAGTAGGCTGGATTGCAAAATTATTATGCAAAACTTATCCGACCGATCTTAACAAAATTTAGCACACGTTTTAAACATATTAAAAAGTTTTTCTAGGCGGAATATGGAGCTTGTACGTCAAGTTTAGAAAGTCAAAAACATTTAAAGGATTAACTTCATTTTTTTGTACTTTTTTACCAATTATTGCTATTTTTTCAACAATAAACATTAAATTTTTAATTTCTAGCTAACGGAATATTGTGTAAAATTGAATAACGAAACTTTTAACTTCTTATAATTTTTTCTCTAGGATCAATATTTTCCGAATTATAAACGAAAATAGGAGCAAAAAATGAGAAATTTTCAATTGTTTTCAGATTTTGTTAAATAAAAAATTTAGCACAGGATTTGTGACTGGCGCATATCGTGATTATCAATATTGGGCACATCCTGAAGGGATTCCAGCAAAAAAAATAGCTTCCTATGGAAAATGTCCAATCCAAAACATATCCCGCCTAGGATTTTAGTATGACTTTGTAAAGCAGTATTTTGTTCTCCAATAACAGTTGTGACTTTATGCCAAGTAACCAATTAATTTGTTTTACTTTTATATTGGGCTGAATTTTTTTGGCTTTAATGTGTTGCTTCCAGGTCAGCTTTCGGTCCAAATGCAACCCAGGATATTTCACAACGTCTCTAGCAAGAATGGGGGCATTGTTTCTTGATTTTATTTAATACTCTATGACTCTATTGGATTGTTGAATATTTTTGACGGAAACCAAACTGATGTTCGAGTATTATGTTATCGAGTGGTACCGTCTCGCTTATTTTATTTATCAGGAGTCTTTCAAATATCTTGGACAACAAGGGTAATCCAATCATTATAATATGAACATATTTCCACTGGATTGGAAAATGGCTTAACTGCAGCATTCTATTATAGATAATGGTAAGCATGAGAACTGCTTTCCTGGGTAGATGTTTTAGGATTCTCCCATCGAATAAATCGTATCCTGGATCTTTGTGGGAGTTGGTACTCATTATTATCCTGTGAACTTTGAATGGGGAGAATGCTTTAATTGGAGATGATAGTTGGCAGGGTACATCTAGATATTCGCTAACTACATTATTATTCATGTTTTGCACTAAATTTGGAGTAAATATATTTTCTATATATTCTGCAAATACATTAGATTTTTCATTGTCAGTTTGCGCCCAACTTCTAGCAGGTTTTCTGATTGGAGGAATTGGTAGCGTCGGTTTCTTAAATTTTTTAGTTGCTCTCCATATAGAGTGGTCATTTGGAGAGAAAGATATTGTTAATATAAAAATTGAAGGTGTCATTACGAGCTTGATTTGGCGCTGACGTTAACTGGTGTGTTAGTATATTTAGCTGTGTTTTATCGAGTGGATTTCGGGACTTCGGGCCATTTTGCACGCGCTCTCTTTTTTCGGTTAGAATTTGTTTGAAAACCCTTTTCTGTGACGCATATAGCAGTAGCCTGCTTATGATAAAATTTGTCAATAATATTTAAATGTTGGTGAAACGTTTTTTTTAAAGAATTAATGACACATAATATAACAAGACACAAGGCCTTTAAGCAACAAATATTCCACACACACCAATATTTGTTTTTTTCCCTGTTTTTAACACCTTAAGATAATTTGATTTTATTTTTGTACCTATAGTTTGTTTTAAATTATTTTTTATTTTTAGATAATATTATTAGATAATTTCACTATTGCATTTAAATTAAATGTATATAGATAAGATGTACATAATATATAAATAAAGTTATATAGAATAATAGCGGTAGTTTTTGTTACTTAAAATATCGAGGGCTGAGAACCGTAGGGTTAAAAGTGACATTTACAAAAATTTTCAAGAAACGAATTTTAAAGTTTGCTGTCAAATAAAACGATTCTGACCAATTATACCTTGCCAGATATGTTATATATTATTGTTTAAGGATTTGATAATACAGTCATTCATAATAGGCGAGCGGTTTACCCCTATAAGCAGAGCATCAACCGACTAAAATTCTTTTTGCATTTCTAATGCACCAAACCTTTTTTATTCGATTCTATATATTTTCCAAGATGAAATGTATTTTTTTTTAAATCTTGGGCCGGCAATTGTTATTAACAAATAACTTATACAAAAAAAGCAATTTCACCGAATTGTTTAGTAATCAATTTTTTTAGGTGTATCTCATCAAAATAAACACTTTTTCTTCCTTGATAATTTTTCGAAAAATGCTTCCTTTTCGAGTTATTTGCATTTTTTTGTTGAAAAAATGCCGTAATTTTTTTTCTAAAAAACTACTAAATGAATTGCAATTTTACAGATAGCTTCATAATCTTTAAACCGTCGAGTACAAGTTAGAATATTTTGACAAGGATAAATCGTTTCTATCACGCTAAAAACGTGGACCCAAATATTTCGAATATGCCTTTCGAGAGTATCCCGCTAACCGTGTACAGCGGTTGAGGTGCTGTAGGCGCTAAAAAAAATGCATCTAATGAAAAATTACCACCTTCGAAACCAGCATTATTACAACATTACTTAAGAGCAAAGTGGCAAATAAATGAATGGATTCAAGCAAAAAACAATATTATTTCATCTCTTGATCCATTAACCCATGGTTGGACAATGGAAAATAATTGTTTCGATTTTAATTATTTTAAAGGCGAAACTAGTTTAGATATGTTACAAAAGTATTTCTGCTCATGTACCGGAAAATGTTCTACGAAAAATTGTAATTGTATTTCCTATAATTTAGATTGCTGCGCAGTATGTGCATGTACACCAGAGAATTGTAAAAATGTTAAAGACGACTTTATTGAAGACAATGAAATTAGCTTATTAGATGGAAATCCTGTTACTGTTGACGAAAATTTTCAAATTCTTGACAATGAAAACGATGTATAATTATTATTAAATTTTAATTTTATTATATTTTTCAATGAAAATTAATTATATATTGCTTAATGTATTTCACTGTAATAAAACATTCAATAATAGTCACCACGTATATTAAAAGAAAAATTACATTATTATAGCATTGTAAAAAATTAATTTTAATTGTTTTAATTATAATATGTCTATAAAAATAATTAGAAATATCTTTTTTTTTTAATAAATTGTACGTAATATTTGTATTGAATTAATTTTTTAAATTTAAACAAATATTTCTACGTGCCGCACGCCTGTATCGCCGCAACCGCTGTACACACTTAGCGGTAGACTGCTCGAAAGGCATATTCGAAATATTTGGGTCCACGTTTTTAGCAAGAGAGAAAAAAATTATCCTTGTCAAAATATTCTAACTTGTTCTCGACAGTTTAAAGATTATAAAGCTATTTGTAGAATTGCAATTCATTTAGTAGTTTTTTAGAAAAAAAATCCCAAAAATCACTAATTAAGGCATTTTTTTAACAAAAAAATGCAAATAACTCGAAAAGGAAGCATTTTTCGAAAAATTATCAGGAAAGAAAAAGTGTTTATTTTGATGAGATACATCTAAAAAAATTGATTCCGAAGCAATTCGGTGAAATTGCTTTTTTGTATTAGTTATTTGTTAATAACAATTGCCGGCCCACTTGTAAAAATTTTAAAATAATTCATTTTATATTGGAAAAATATATAGAATCGAATAAAAAACGTTTGGTGCATTAGAAATGCAAAAAGAATTTTAGTCGGTATATTCTGTTTCTAAGCGTCTTTTGAGGGGTAAACCGCTCGCCTATATAAATCACACAAATACGAAAAACTATCATTTTTTGCGAAATTCTATCTAAAATCCTTTACGTCTATTATACTGCTGACTTAAAATCCCATGCTATAGCCATCTCTTTCAATTCTAAAGCTAGTTTTTTTTATGGCGTACATTAACCTTTTTTCTTTTTCCTTGTTACCTAACTTTAAGCAACAATGCACATGCACATTGAGCTGTCCAAATTCAAATGTCGAAAAATAAAATTCGATACTAAATTGACGTATTTTATGGGACACTTATTCTGTGCACGAACGAGAACAGTGACGTCCTAAAATAGTAAAAATGTTAAAAGAGTTATCGGTTTATTACTCCAAGAGAGGCTCAATAAAATATATATTACACCGTTTAGTGCTTTTTATGAACACTTAAACTATGGAACGCAATAAAATAAAAAAAATTGTAAGATATAGAGAAATTTTATAAGACGACTGAAATGCATAACGGGAAAGAAAAATTTTTCCTCGGATTTATTACGACCGTATGCAAATACTTCGAAATCTAAATTAGTTAGATATATATATGTATATATATATATATATATATATATATATATATATATATATATATATAATTAAGAAAATAAGATAGAAAACTTACTTGTGTGAGGTTGCAGCAAACAGTTGTGAAAAAAAGTCTTGAGATATTCATTGTAGTGAAAAGAAAAAAATGGACAAAAATTCTGTGTAGAACTTTAAATTATTCACCACCTACACAATTTAAGTATATGCATCTAATGTGACATTTCAAAATTATCTATTTAATTCTTCTTCTAAATGTGCCTATCTTCTAGAGACGTTCGCGACCACATTGACCCATCTTGTTCTATTCACAGCAGCTCGAAATAAATCAGTTGACGTTAGACCCGTCTCTCTCGAAGGTGTTTTTAGAGTATATGTGAAATAATGCCGGTGACAATAAGCAACCCTGTCTAACTCCTTTTTTGGACTGTTGCTTTTTGTTGGAGATATAAGTTTGAGATCAGTCTTATATCTTTACCATTGAGTCCTGATATTTTTAGGATATCGATTACTTTCCCATGTGAAAGTTTATCAAATGCCTTCTCGAAATCAATGAAACATGCATTCACATCGCAATTGACATCCCTGGCTCTCTGTATTAGAACTTGCAAAATAAAAAGTGCTTCACTCGTTCTGAGTCCTACTCTGAATCCAAATTGAACTTCACTCAGGTTTTCTTCTAATTTGGTTTATATGTACGAGTGAGTGATAGTACTTTAAGTACATAGTAGCCAGTCTTTTGGTAAATAACCAGTCTCGTAGATATTGTTGAATAGCTTGTTAAGAGCTGTGATTTGGTGTGCCTCTAATAGCTTAAAAATTTTACCATGTACCTCAGCAGGTCCTGGTGATTTCCCATCTTTAATCCGCTTAATGGCCATAGTTTCTTCTTCGTTTGTTATTTTTAGGGATTGTTTATGTCAGTCGAACTTCGTGCTGCATCTTTGAATAATTCTTGCATATATTCTTTCTATCTTCGTAATTTATCTTTAATGGTGGTCAAAATCTGGCCTTTCCTTATCTACAACTATGCCTGTATTGCGTTGTTTTCTGGTGTTTTGTACCTCTGGACAAGCGAAGCCGAGGAAGACCCCCCAACGCGATGGACCGACGACCTCAAAAGAATCGTGACCAATTGGATAGCAGAGGCGCAGAACAGAAGCAGATGGAAAAGTCTAGAGGAGGCCTATGTTCAACAATGGACAACTCAGGGCTGATTGATGATGATGATGTACCTCTTTAATTTTTTTGTGCATATGGAAATCGTCATGTTTGCATTGCAGTGTTTCAATTTCCGCACATTTCTCCGTCAGCTATGCTTCTTTTGCTCCATTTATCTCCTCTAGTATATAGTCTTATGCAACTTTTTGTATTCGTTGTCATTTCTACCTTTTAATTTTCTTCGCTGTTCTATCATCTGCAATATTTTATCTGCCATCCATTCGTGCTTCTTTTCTCTTTTTGATTTTAGATATTTCTGTTTTTTATTTTAGAAAGAAAAACACTGTTTTTCAATGCATCCAGTAGTCTCTTCAACTATTTTCGCAAAATTCTTATTAATATCTGTTTTTACTTTTTTCTGAATTTCATTTTTTTTAGTAGCCATATATCTATCTTGGGTCTCATTTTCTTATGAATTATTTTGAGTCATATGTTGATATTTGCAACCAATAGATGTTTTTGTTGAGATGATAGAATTTCTAAACCTTTTGTTTATGTTGATAAAATTAATTTGGTTTCTTATGATTTTCTCTGAGGTATCACCGGGTGCTTTTCACGTATAAAGCCTTTCTGGGTGTAATTTAAAAAGTGTATTCGTTGTTAACATATCCGTCTCTTGAGAGAATTGGGTTTAATTAATAAACAAATTAACCGGCTTTATTTAATTAACAAACATTTATGGACAAACAATTATTAAAATGCACTTATTAGAACAAACACATTATGTAGTTGTTACTATTAAAGCCACATGTCAATGAATTAAATACCAAAAACCTCAAGGTGATGAAAGCCTGTCAGTTATCAGATTCAGAAGTTTCTGTCAAAAAATGATGACAGTTTTTGGTTTTAGGAGAAAAATTATATTTAAAATATGAAATTTATGTTAAGATCTTGAAGATGTTGAAGACAAATTATTGTTATGTTATTGGTTTTTATATATAGAAAATAAACGATTACTGATAGTTTTTATTGTTTTTTTTTAATTATTTAGGGTTGAGGAAAATGCAAAAAGACAAGATGGTATTAAGGAGAGTCTAATATACTAATTTTATTATTTCATGTTTCTAGCATTATCAGAAAGAAATAAGTTTGCCTTTGATGTTGTATCTCTGATTTTGTGTTATTCACATTATCAGTTGTTGCAATGTGAGTCATTTCTAAAAAAGTCTTCTATTGTAGAATGTTTCTTTTTTAAGGATTTTGACATCTGCAAAATTCATTCTGTGATTTTGGGTCTAAACGTGGTTAGCTAAAAAACACCGATCATGATAAAGCCTACAGTCACGTTTATGGCTAGTGATGTGGTCTTTGAGAAGTCTAGAAGTTTGACTAATATATTTACTATTACAATGATTACAAGAAATGCTGTAAACTATATCTGATATCTGTTCTTTAGGGGTACGCTGTTTAAGTTTTGAAAAAATAGAATTATTAAATAGAACATTAAAATAAGATTTGAAAATTCTTGTCAGTTTATATTATATAGAAGTCCCTTTAAGGGAAGTGGTGGATAAGAATTATCTATAAATAAATCAAAAATATCAAGTCAACACTCCCCAATGAAAGTCGAACGAGACGAACTATTCAGAAACCAATATGTATTTTTGACTATAACAATGGTAAGTCATCTGTTGATATTATTGATCAAATAGCTACGTATTTCTCTGCCTAACGGCGGTACACGAAATGGTATGGAAAATTTATATTTGAAATTATTTGAAAGACGAATTGGGTCAATGCTCATATCATGTATACCGAGAACACTATCCGTAGGAAGATCACTATAATGGAATTTCGTGAGCAGGTATTTTATCAATACTTGCAAAGTGTTCTACATAAAACGTCACTCATACAAACTCATCTGGAACCATAAAACGATAAGTCTATCATATAGTAACAAATGTTCAAGATGGCAAGAAAATCAAGGGCCGTTGTTCGGAGTGTTACAAAAAATACGAAAGGAAAAGAGTAACAAATGCTGACATAATTTTTATAACTCATTTTAGTATACAAATAAATCAGTAATAATATCTAATTATTAACTGATTATTGCAAAAATGGGTTCAAATAGTTCTATCTATCTATCTATACAGCCCTTGCTGTCCAATTTTGGACATAGGCCTCCACTTCCTTCTTCCACGTCTCTCTATTGTAGGCAGTTTGTATCCACTTCGGGCCTGCGTGTTTCTTCAAGTCATCTGACCATCTCATTTGTGGCCTTCCTCTTTTTTGTTTGTAACTATATGGTCTCCAGTGTATAATCATCTTATTCCATCTGTCGTCTTTCTGTCTTATGGTATGTCCAGCTAACTTTTACTTAAGTTTTGCTATCTGCGTTAATACATCGGTCACTTTTGTTTTGTTGCGGATCCAAGTATTTCTTTTCTTGTCTGATAGCCTGATGTTTAGCATTTGCCTTTCCATGGCTCTTTGGGTCTTTGCTATTTTTTCCATGTTTTCCTTTGTAAACGTCCAAGTTTGAGAACCGTAGGTGAGAACAGGAAGTAGACATTGGTTGAAGACTCTTTGTTTTTAAATATTGGAGGTATTTTCTATTTTTTAGTATATAGAAAAGTTTTTCGAAGGATACCCAAGCGAACCGTATCCTTCTCTTTATTTTTCCGGTCTCATTTTCTTTATTTAATTTAACTAGTTGTCCCAAATATATATATTCTTTTACTTGTTCTATAGTTGTCTGTGCGATTGCAATTATTAATTCTGGTTGGTTGGTCATAATTTCCGTTTTATTATAATTCATTTGTGGACCTATTTTTGTTGATTCAATATTTAATTCATCTATCAGATTTTGTAATTCTTCCCTTTTATCTGTTATTAATACGATGTTGTCTGCATATCTCAAGTGATTCAAGTATTGGTCATTTATGTTAATACCCCATTTTTCCCATTGTAATTTCCTCATAACGTCTTCCAAAGCTTGATTGAATAGTTTGGGTGATATTATGTCACCCTGTCTGACTCTTCGCCGTATCTTAATGGGCTCCGTTTGTTCAAATATTTTGATGGATGTTGTTGCTTGATCATATATATTGGAAATTAAGTCCGTATATCTATAGTCTATTCTCACATTTTGTAAAGACTTCTTTATTGCCCCATGTTCTACTTTATCGAATGCTTTTTCAAAGTCTACAAATGCCATATACATTGAGATTTGATATTCGTTGGCCTTTTCAATTAATATTTTTATCGTAAGCAGATGATCGCTTGTACTGAATCCTTTTCTAAAACCGGCTTGCTCTCTTGACTCGTAATTATCTAACTTAGTTGTTAATCTGTTTGTTAGTAGTTTAGTTAATAGTTTGTACATTACATTCAGTAGCGTTATGGGCCTATAGTTTTTCAGATCTTTTCAATCGCCTTTCTTAAATAGTAATAGTGTTATTGCCTCGTTCCATGTGGTGGGTATTTATTTTGTGTTCAATATTTTATTCATTAGTAGATAAAGGACTTCCACTGTAGTTTTCCCCACATTTTTTAGCATTGCCACAGTTATTCCTTCTTTCCCAGGAGATTTGTTATTCTTCATTTTTTTTGAGTGCCTTTTTTATTTCATTTTTACTGATTTCTGATTGTAGGTCAGAGTTAACGTTGTTTATTTTCAGTTGTAAGTGATTACGGATTTCTTGTGTTGGTTTTTGTTCTGTTTTGTAGAGATTTGTACGATATTTGTGCTTTATCTGTAAAATTTCTTTTATATTGTTGGACTCCACTCCTTCATGTTTCTATTTTTTTTCAATTGTTTTCTCTATCTTTTCTTCTTGTACTCTGTTTACACTCCTTGATATTTTTTCTAATATTCTTGTTTATTTCTTTGTATTCCACTTTATTTCTGTTCCCTTGTTCTAGTAATATTCTTCTTATGTTCATAAGAATCTTTGTTTCCTGGTATATGAAACTTTTTTTTTGTTGTTGTCTGTGTTATTTCTTTACCCACTTTTAGTAGAGTTCAGTAAATATCATGTTCATTTCATCGATATGTTTGTGTTCTACATCTTCCTTGGTTTCCTACATTTCCTTTATTCTCTCTTCGTACGTCTGTTTTTCTTGTTTTAGTTTTTCCATGTCTAATTTCTGATTATTTTCCATTTTCTTTCTTGTTTCAAATCTACTATCAATGCTTGGCTCGGACTAGTCTATGGTCGCTACCAGTTGAGAAGCGATTTAGGACTGTTGCTGTTACGTCTATGGATTTTTACTTTGAAAGAATATAATCAATTTCGTTTTTAGTTTCACCATTGGGACAAGTCCATGTCCATTTTCTTTTACCAGTTTTATGTCCATTCAAACAGTTATGTATTACAATAATACTTTTCATATAATTTTCTCTACATATAAAAACTTAAGAAAACGTGTGCTTTTAGATGATACAACTGATTGAACATAACCATTTGTATCTTTTTCGGTACACAGCCTTGCGGACAGTGTGTATTTAAAGGATACACTGGTGCTGAGGTTAATATTAAATGGAATTAGGTACAGTATGTAGCTAAAATAAGAAATTGTACATAGACTATTATAAATTACATCGAAAAGCCAATAATCTAGTTAAAGAATACCTTTCAGGTGTAACTCTCATTTTATACCCATTATTGAATGGAAATATTTTAGGAGAGCAAATATTATATTTAACTATTTAACTTTTAAATTAAAACGTAAATATCCCTTTCGCCCTCCCTTAGCTGAGAGCGCTGGCTTGCATACTGTAAATGGAAGGACGGAAAGTGCATCTCACCGTGGTTCAAAATAATGAAATTGAATTGGAAAAAACTCGAGGACTCGATTGCGAACATTAACGTAGAAGCGAAATCTGAACTGTTTTCAAGTGTGCCTGAATGCAATTTCTCGTTTTTTAATTTGAAGTTTTATTTTTTTTTCAAATAGAACAGTTATATTAGTTATTCTATACCGAAAAAGGTTAAAATACTTCTACGAATAGATATATATGATATAGAATTTATTATTACTTACTATTTTTAATGGGAATTAACATAACTTCAGTTTAAAATAGGTTTTCTATTTTATTATGTAGTTTGAGAATGAATGTATGAAGTGAATGTATCGTTGTATCGTAAAAAGTACTTTTTTCTGTGTTTTAGAAAAGTTACAAAATCGTTTTGCCATTTCAAAATATTAAAACTAAACAACAAAAAACAAATAGCCAATACTACATCTGTTATTAAAACAATATTTTTCACTGTCAAATTTAACAGGTCACTTGCCGACCTTTCCAACTTAGGTCATAACAGACGACCCGGATTTTTCGTATTATTGTACCACACCTACGATGAAATAAGTGATAGATTTTCGTGCCTACCTTTATCAGTCAAAAGTAAACAAGACCTTCTGTTATTGGCTTGTTGTAAGGGACACAAACCAAAAAGAGAGAAATCTAATCAAGCTGCAGTGTCGATAAAATATCACGTACGTTTGAGTGAGCGTAAGGCTAGAAATCACAAATTTAAGCAAGTACCGCAAACAAAGAGTTGTAAAAAATTTTGTTATCACTGAGAAGCTACCCAGGAAACGTAGAAGTGGCAATAGAGTGCACAGAGTAGAAGCAAAACAAGCGTAAGGGTCTACTTGCCATATAACTTAAATTTTAAGAAACTTTTCGGAAATTATCTTTGAAGAGTGCCTCAGCCTATGCATGTTAAGCGTAGTTATTTTCGAAAGTATGTGAATGTTAACTACAACATCGCTTTTGGAACTCTGCTGACTAATTGTTGCTCCACTTGCTTGAGAACAAAGGAGCAATTGAAGATATCAAAAATTATCTAATATTCAAGTACGCCCCTGGCCCGAATACAAATATTTCCCTGTTTCTCTGTTTGCATTGTGATGCAAAAAAAATTCCAAATTCCAGTTTGTAACTGCAACTAACTAAAACAATTAGAAAAGAACTAAAACGCGACATACAAAAATGGAACGAGAACTTAATAGAGCGAGTCATTGAAAACAACAGAGGCTTAAAATGTCTAAGACCCGCACTGGGAGTTCAAAAAATCATCAAAATTAAAGACGACAACAATAGGGAAGAGAAGGACAAATATAAAATAACAAATATTGTCAAAGACTTCTACACATCCTTGTACAGCTCGCAAGGCCAGCTTAATGCAACAATAAAGGAGAACGTCAAAATAAAAATAAAAAACGTGGGATCAGAAGTACTACCAAATATAAAGGGATTCGAAATAAAAAGAGTTTTAAAAGAGCTAAAAAATAATAAAGCCCAGGACACGACGGTATAATTGCTCTTGAAAACAAGCAAGACATTAACAATCCCTGTACTAACAGAGCTATTTAATAGATGTCTCCATAATAGCAAGATCCCTAAAGACTGGAACGAGAGTCTAGTAATACTCTTACACAAAAAAGGGGACAAATGTGATCTACAGAATTATAGACCTATATCGTTGCTCAGTCAAGTATACAAACTATTTATGAGAATTACTAACAACCGGTTAACCTTCAAAATGGACAATTATCAACCTGTTGAACAGGCTGGCTTCCGCAAAGGATATAGTACATCAGACCATCTGCTGACAATGAGAACATTGATAGAGAAGGCAAATGAATACCAACAACCTGTATTTCTTTCCTTCGTCGACTATGAGAAGGTGTTTGATAGTATGGAGATGTGGACCATAGAACAAGCTATTAATAATTGTAGAATAGATTCGAGATATAGGCAACTAATACATAATATATATGAAAATGCAACTATGATAGTACAACTAGACGAAAATACAAATCCCATCCCCATTAAGAGAGGAGTGAGACAAGGAGACGTAATATCGCCAAAGCTTTTCAACCTAACCCTAGAAGACGTCTTCAAAACTAGGAATTGGTCAACCTATGGCATTAACGTTAATGGTAAAAAGTTAAACCACCTCAGATTCGCTGACGACATAGTGATTATAGCGAGCACATTTGAGAAACTGCAAATTATGATGGGGGAACTAGCAGCCAGCTCCCAATACGTCGGCCTAAAAATGAATATGAAAAAAAAACGCAGAAAAAAAAAAAATGACAAACACAGATGACCCCAGACGTATAACTATAAATGGCAGTAAGATAGAACAAATCCAGGAATATATCTACCTAGGCCAAATCCTAAGACTTGACAAAGAGAACCAAAGTGCGGAGATTACTAGAAGAGCAAGACTAGCATGGGCAGGATTTGGAAAACTTAGTTGGATACTTAAGAACCGCAAAATACCCAAGACTTGAGGAGCAAAGTGTTCAACCAATGCATCCTTCCTATCATGACATATGGATGTCAAACCTGGACCCTAACCAAGGCAAACATGAATAAACAAGCCACAACAGAAAGAACAATGGAGAGAGCAATGTAAGGTATACGACTGTCGGATAAAAAGAGGAACGACTGGGTAAGATCCAAAACAAAAGTCGAGGACATAGCAACAAAAATTGCCAAAATTAAATGGAACTTCGTGGGCCACATTGCTAAACAACAAGACCAACGTTGGAATACTACAATACAACATTGGAGACCTTACGAAAGTAAACGACCAAGAGGAAGACCACAGATGAGATGGGTTGATGATATTAAAAGAATAGCCTGAACAAATTGGAAATATGTTGCTCAGGATAGAGACCGATGGAAGGAGTTGGGAGAGGCCTATGTCCGAACATGGACGACAGAAGGCTAAGAAGAAGAAGAAGAAGAACTGCGAATTTAAATATAGTTAGAATTATTTGTATGTGTTAGTTTTGAGATTTTAACTGGAAGTGATTCAAGGTCGTTTTGCGATACAGTTTAAAGCAAGTTTGTCAAGAATTCGGGTTGCGAAGACTGGTACGCAGGGTAAGGGACGGTAGATGCCGGTATGATTAAGAAGGTCGAAGTGAATTCAAGTTTGAGGTTTGAAAAGATGGACCATTGAAGCAGTCGTGTTTGATTGAGTTGGTCAAGAAACCGGCAAATTTGTCGAAAAAAAAGTGATTTATACTCCAAGTAATGTGTCAATTCAAATCAGAGTAATCACTGTTTTTTTTTGTTTGTAAGTCGTCTCTCATATGAGATATTTGTAAAACGGCGATTACAACAAATTTGAAAGATATTCACATGTTCCAATTTCCTGTTTTTTAAGAAGCCAAATCTGAAGTTTGTATCCAGTGCCGTCCATTTCAACCTTAATCTTCAATGTCCATTAGTAGGTCCAGTTTCCGACCCCAGAAATCATTTAAATTAATTAAGTGTAATAATTGGGATTATATGTGTTGGGGCGCGGCCATGGCTGTCATAATTATTCTCAGTTTTAAAATTTAAGTATTTACGTCTGACAGCTAGTTTTATTTTTTGACATTAGTTTCTTTTGTTTCTAGAAAAAGGTTAACCTCTATGAATAGCTTCACTTAAAGATATTTCTTTTTCTTTTTCTTTGTTTCATTTTTGTAGTTGCCCGAATCCAACCCCCTTGCCATTCAACTTTTCCGCGACTCCAGCTCTTTAAATAAACCCTGAGCGCCGTTCGCATGTTTCGATTTATTTTGCTTGCCCTATCTCTGCCCCAATAATTTCTATCCCCAATTTTCAACTTTCTATAATAATACCCTATGTGGTAGGCGAAATATTTCGTTACACACTGAGCATCGTGTTCATATCGTAAAAGCAAAGGCTTTAAACTCATTAAAAATCCAAAACTCAACACAACTTACTTTTCGTTCGACTGCCAAAATGACAGCACTGCCTAGACTGCCTAATCAAGCAGCATATTTCAGCCAGCAAATAAACTACAATAATTTTACAGTTGTTGCTGGAACTTCCACCGATAAACCAAGACCAACAAATGTATTTTTTAACGTGTCGACAAAAATTGACTCTCGAAAAGATTCTAATACAATAGCGTCAGCTTTGCAACATACTCTAAAGAATTTTGATTTTGATGTCAACACAGAAACAGTACGGTTGTTCGCTGATGGTTGCGGCGAACAAAACAAAAATTCTAATATGATGGCAATGTTGGTTTATTGGCTTCTAGAAGAATCGCCGAATCATTAAACAAATTGAAATAATTTTTCCGATCGTCGGTCATTCCTTTAGAATAGAATAGAAATATGCTTTATTGTCATTGAAAATTATTGAACAATTTTATGGACAAAGCTAAAAAAAAATCAGTCAAAAAGTACAAAAAGTATAAAACAAAAACAAATATAATAAAAAAACAGAAGAATACAATTTTAAATTAGTAAAATTATTATATAACTTACATAATGTGTACAGACAACAACAAATGAGACAAATTGTAGCCACTGCTTGAGACACCCAAATGTAATTATAAACAATACTAATTTTGTTTCTTTGTTATACATTAAGAAACTCGTCAACTCAATAATATGGTCTTTCAGAGAGATAGATTTTTGTCATCTTACGAAACTTAATGAAAGATGTTGCGGATTTAATTTCTCTTGGAAGGTGATTATAAAGTTTTTTTGCACTATATAAAATAGAATTCTTTACTAGCTGAGTGGACGGGATCGGTAAATAAACGTTACAATCCGAATTTCTAATGGAGTAGCCATGATCAGGTCTATCGGGAAAAATGTTTAGATGCTTGCGAATCAAACAAACCGTTTCCAAAATAAATAAAGTGGGAAGCGTCAAAATTCCGTGATTTTTGAATTAGATCTTGCAATGAGTTGTTTGTTTGAGACCAAATAGATAACGAATTGCTCTTTTTTGCAACTTAAAAATAGTATCAAATTGGGCCGCTGTACTAGGACCCCAAAATGGAAGCCCATATCGAAGATTTTATTCTTTATTCCGCCTGAACGTATTTTCGGCCTTAAAGTAAAAAAAAATTAAAACAAATGCCTATCATTGTGGAAATTAGTAAATACGACGATTTAATCAGAAAGCATTCCATTGTACGAAAAATCGCTACGGATTGAGATGTATTTGATTGGAGGACAAAACGAGTTATTAAGCTGCCTAGTTTTTGGCATTTTGAATTTAATAAGGCAAAGCGGCTTATTTTTTACAAAAAAGGCAACAATGTTCTAGTTCAAGGTGAACACAATTACCGAAATGACGTTGGAAAAGCTAAAAAGGTTTGTAAGAAAAATTTTTCTCTTTCTTCAATGACTCCTAAGAAATTACCACTGGGAAAAGAATTAGAGGGGAATAAACGGACTATTAATAGTCTATTTTCCAAACACTATGGAAAGAATTGGACAAGCCTTCCTGAACCTTTACAAAGAACACTTGAAGACAGATTCTACCTCACCAGAAGAAACCGTTAATGGTTTGGAAAATTGCCAAAATGCAAAAAATGACTGTTTTTTCGTTTTAACATGACTGACTGAGACTGCTTTTGATTTTGTTTTGTTCAAACAGTTTCTTTATATGACTAAAAATCTTAAAGTTTTATTTTGATGAATAAATCCCGTATGTTTTTTATTGAACTAAATACGATTTGTAATTATTTTATATTTTTATTTGCAAAACTGGTTGTTATTTTAACAAACCGTTATTTTGTTTATAAAAATCTGTAAATGTTTTAGGCTAGAAAATTCTAATTTCTATTGCTCAAAACTCTAAGCAACATTAATAAAATTCTTTACGTTGTGAGCTTAACATTACTCTGCCGTTAATCGTTTTTTTTTCGATTTCCTAAAAATAACTTTCGAGCAAAGAGCAAATTTCGCAAATAATGACCTCATATATATTCGTTTTATCTGAGACCAAGCATTAACAATAAATAGATATGACCGAAGTAAGTAATGTTCATAATTTAAAATTAATAAATTTTTTTACGTAGAAATAATCTACGCCAAGAAAACAACTCCTGATTTAACTCCGTTAAATCAGGTCGCAACTTAAAAAATCAAATTGAATTGAATAATCCGAACCGTCTCTAATTCGTTACCCATTGTAATATCTACATCAGTTCCGGAATATTTGAATTCCAGAGTTCAAATAAATTTTTCAATTAAGCAAATTGACATAAATGGAATCGTAAATATGCGCCATTAAATGAAAAGGAAGCCGTGAATCTTTAACAAATTTTCGTAAATGAGTTCTTTCACGTACTTAAAAAAAATCAGAGATGGACTTTGTTCATCTTATTTCATTATTTAATTAAAAGCTATAGATGAAAAGAAAATTAGATCATGTTAAAAAAACAGTGGATAGTAATCCTTTAAATTTTAGAATCTGCTATCGATAATACAAAAAAAAAATAACAAAAAGATAAGGTAAAGAACAGAAAAAAAAATAATAAATAAAAAACCACAACCCATATCTCCGACAGCGACAGCATGCAAATTACTAGAAAATATTGTTAACTCCAGGCTCGTATGGGTTTTAGAAAATTCCAATTTCTTAATCTCCGAGCAAAATGACTTTAGAAAAGATCGATCAATCACAGACAACATTTTAGACATAAAAAGTGAGATACATATGAAGCTCTTGCTACAAACCAAAAATGCGTTGCTATACGTTTTGATTTAGAATGTGCATTTAATAAAGCTTGGAACTTCATAACTGGAAGATTAAAGGTCAATGCTTTGTCTTCATCCAAAACTTTTAAAACAACAGATCTTTGCAAGTGGAAATAAATAATATTTTTTCAAATATTTATCGTTTGGAAAATGGTACACCCCAAGGATCCGTGTTCAGTCCAACAATATTTCTAGTGACAATAAATGATATAATCAAAAATATTCAAGCACTCTTACAAGCCCGTTTATACGCTGACGACCTAGTGGTATTTATTAAAGGAAAAAATATCTCCTTAATGTCTTCAATTCTTCAAAACTTTTTAGTTACTCTCGAAAATTGGTCTCACCTTACAGGCTTTCAATTTTCAATAGAAATATCAATAGGAGTTGTATTCTCTTCAAACTTCTTACCACAACCCCCAAGTCAGAATCTATGAGAAACAAGCTGGAGTTTAGAGATCATCACAAATTCTTAGGTTTAATCTTTGATTCAAAGCTTACATGGAAAAATCACATCTTACAATTCATCTTTTCCTGTAATAAAAGTTTAAATGTATTAAATGATTATTATTAAATGATTAAAAGATCTCTTTGTGACAAAAACTGGGGCTCAGATCAATTCACTCTATTTCTTCTGTATAAATCTTTAATACGTTCTAAGCCAGATTATGGACAATTACCTTCTTCTTCTTCACGTGCCATCTCCGCGACGGAGGTTGGCAATCATCATGGCTATTCTGATCTTTTATGCTGCTGCTCTGAATAGTTCAATTGATGTGCATTCGTACCATTTCCTCAAGTTACGCAACCATGAGATTCTTCTTCTTCCTACACTTCTCTTGCCCTGGATTTTCCCTTGTATAATCAATTGAAGTAGGTTGTATCTCTCATTATGCATAACATGCCTCAGGTATTACAGCTTTCGTGTCTTGATGGTTTCCAATACTTCCATTCTTTTGTTGATTCTTCTCATGACAATTGACAATGACAATTACCTATTCCACTGCTAATCAATCTCTTTTTAAATCATTAGATGTTATTTATAATAAAAGTCTTAGATTAATTACAGGGGCTTTTCCAACGTCTCCGGTACCCAGCATTTATGCTCTTTTAGGAGAACCATCGCTACATCACCATCGCATTTTCCTCACCCTATCACATGCAGCCTCAGTCGCTTGTAATATTTCAAAACCAATATATCAAAATACTTTGGCAAATAAATATGTAAACAAATTCCAAGATATTCGCGATACTAAAAAACCATATTACGAGAATTAAATCCATACTTCAAAATCTAAATACTAATTTTCCGGATGTTTTCTCCTCGGATATTAAATATTTTGAGCCTTGACTGCGATACATCTCTGGTCCATTTCGATAAATCCAGTACAAAAAAACTACTTTATATTCGAAAAGCTGACATTTTTGGACGGATTTAAAAAAAAGTTCTACGATAATTTAAGGCAAAGTTATTTTTTTTTAAATTCACAGCTAATTTGTTTATAACAATTAAGGAACGCAATTTTCGGCAAAAAAAGAATTCGTAGTTTTTGTACAAAAAGTTGTTCAAACATTGCACTCTAACAGGATCCTCTGTGGATTGTCAAAAATATGGTTCAAATTAAGATTAATAATGGCAAGTGGGGGAAACCCACAAATCTACGCGTTCAAAAAATGAAAACGCCTTTAGTAAGTAGAAAATTACGTCTTTGGTAAGGGATAAATCAATTAGTTTGTAACGGATATCTAGTCTCCCCCAAAAGAGAATATCTTCCACATTTAATTTCCAAATTTATTTTAAAGAAAAATTTCTGAACACCCAGCTATCGTGAACAATTCGCTCTGATGACGCCAAGAGGCAGAAATATGCATATTAATGAATGGTGGTATGCTGTAACGAAATCAACCCTTCTTCTTCTTCCTACTTTATAAATAGGCTTAATGCCTGTTTTACTTCGGTTTTTAGCCTCAATTGACATTGTCTGACTATCTTTTCCTCGGTCGTCCTAATAATCTTCTTCCATTTGACGATTTGTCTCTTACTATTCGTACTATTCTATTTTGTGTCATTCTTTCGATGTGTTGATTCCATTCCACTTTTCTTCTTTTGGTCCACGCGTTTATTTCCTCTATACCACATCTCGCACGTATTTCCTCACTTCTTACTTTGTCTCTTAGAGTTTGGTTTGTTATTTTTCGTAAGACTTTCATTTCTGTTGTTTCCAGTAGTCTTTGTGTTTTCGCCGTATCTGCTCTTGATCTGCTAACCGTTCGATAGAAAACTCGAAACCCAAACTCGAAAAACCACAGAAACACGCTAAAATTTCAAGTATAAATATATATATATATATATATATATATATATATATATACATAAATATACACATGTCTTTATGAAAAAATATTTTTACAACCAACAAGTAGGAAGCACAGTGACCCAGTTCTACTCAGGAGCCATCCCTGGAAATATTTTCTTTGGAAAAGACGCGCGATGAAAATATCGAAATCATTTGACAGACACTTCCTAATGAATAACTTGGAACAAGTGTTGTCAGCATTTACCTTCGCACTTTATGCCCGAAACCATTAAAACTTATTGAATCTATCAGGAACATCATCATTAAAGGCAAGCCGGCAGCATGGGCCCTCCCATTGTATGTCCTTATCTTATTTCCACAATCGGCAACTTTCGAAGCGCGTTTTCCTTTCCGCGCCTTAGTTTTGCCCCTTCTTTCCTCCCTGCCTTTTCAGTGAAAGTTTTCTGCCTTCGATTACTTATGCAATTCACGACTTCAGAGGATTTACGTGATTTTGCATGTACTTTCATGCTCAACTTTCTTGTTATTATGTCAACTTTTGGCAATATGGTAAATAAGGAAATATGGGTACATTATAAGGAAATCTGCAGGGTCAGGATTCTTGTATTTAAGTCGTAATGAATTGTATGCTTGATTCTAAATTATTATAAAAAATATATTAGAAGCTAATAAAATTATGACCACATATAAGTCAGAAATTTCTCAATAATGTACATTTTGGTAACTCTTTCCTCTAGTCTGAAAGCATACTTACAAATAAATATGGGAACCAAAAGAATTCACTGTTTATTTTACTAGTATTGTTGTTGAAAGTAAACAAATTAGTTATGAATTTTATCTGCAGGTGGATGTTTTCCAAAGTTGTCTTGTTCTAAAATGTGTTTAAAATAGGTTAATTCTTCAATACTCTTCGTCAAGTTTTTTGCATGTTCTTTTCGGTCCCAAAATTGACATTTTTAGCAAAATTCGGCTTGTTTGTATTACTTTTATGAGATCAAATTTCTGGGCAACAAGCAACTGGACTATTTAAGAAGGTAATTAAACAAAATGGAAAAATTTCCGAGATACAAACTTATTTTATGGCTTTATAGAACTGTCAAAAATGATCGACGGAGTTCAGTTGAAAGACATTTTTGATATATCAGAAAAAAGAGTATTTTTACCAATGTTACAAATAATACCATGTTGAACAATACAATATCATTCTGAGAAGATCTTAGAAAAAGCGGTTAGACTTAACGGGTGAAGGATGTCTTTCACTGGAAAGTATTTTATCAGTAATTGGTTAGCAAGTTAGCTCACATAACTAAAAAATAATAGTTCTATATTATACTTCTGGGCAACTGAATTGGTCTACAGGTCTGCCTTGATCTACAGATTGATAAACTATGTAAAGGTAGCAAAATATGGCCAAAATTTTACCGCCTGACTATTGGTACCGCCTGAATATTGGTATTCGTGGTGTAGTTCTAAAATGGTTTACTTCATACCTAGAGAATAGAAGATAAAAAGTAAAGATAACATCTAATGAACTTGTAAACGAATCAAACATATTGGATATCCATTATGGTATCCCTCAGGGTAGTGCATTGGGTTCTCTACTTTTTATAGTATTTATTAATGATATAGATTTGGTAACTAATTCACTGACTGGGGTTAACATAATCAGTTATCAGTTTATCCAACAAATTAGTTTTGAATGAAGAGAAATCAAAGTCAAGCCACTATAGAAGCAGCAATAAATAAAATAGACTACACGAAGTTGCTGGGGGTACCTCTAGACAGTAATTGTAAATGGTCAAACCACATTTCTAATTTGAAATCCAGATTAAGTAGCGCATGTTATGCATTGAGAATTCTTTCACGTCTCTTTCATACATCAATACTAAAAACAGTATACTTTGCTCATTTTTACTCAATAGCTAAATGTGGCATTGAAGTCTGGGCTTATACCTCTGAATTAGAGCAGATATTCGTACTTCAGAAAAGAGCTATTAGGATAATGTATAAAATGAAATTTAGAGATTATTGTAGAGGCATCTTTAGACAAAACAATATTCTTACAATTCCTGGTTTGTATATATTTTCGTGTATAATATATTTACATAGCAAAATTTATGAATTTAATAAATTTCAATTTAACCATGTTTATTCAACAAGATTCAGAGACAATCACTTTATGCTTCCACAACATCGTTCTGTTTTGTTGGAAGGTAACACACATTATGCAGCCATAAGTTTCTTTAACAAATTACCAGTAGATATACGAATGAATTTACATCAGCCAAACTTTCGGAGGTGTAAAATAGGAGGTGCCATATTCTAAAAATAACTTTTAAGTATGTTTTATCGTGTTTATTAATTTATATACTTTTAAGATTTATGTCTGTAACTTTGACTTGTCTCATACATGTACTTTGTCTAATGTCGTATGTGATCAATAAATTTGACTTGACTTGACTTGGTACAAGTAGTGCCCCTCAGTCAACAGCTTCGGATGGAAGGATGGCAAGTAGTGGGCAACTCCGAGACCTACTACTCTTAAAGCATTCGAGATGTAGACTTATAGAAGAATTCTTAAAATTTCATGAGTGGATAAAATATCCAAACGTAAAATTACTCCGTGAACTTATGTTGGGTTTTAAAAAGGAATAGTTGGGGCACATAATGAGACATGAAACCAAATATAAATTACTAAAATATACGAGTATTTCACGAGTATTTCAGGTAAGCATGCTTGTCGTTGAAGCTTATTTAGCTTTTCTCTAGTGATCTTTTGGTATTTAGACCAATATACCAGTGTTTCAAACGTATTAATAAGTCCGAATACAGTCATATACAGTCAGTACATCTGTTATGCTTTGCTTTGTTGGACATTCTTTCCAGATATGCTTTTCATGTAAGCCGCTTATAATAATATTACTCTTACATGTTTGACATTTGCCTCTTTGATAGCTTTCCCATAAAGAGCGGACATGCAGGTCTTATCTAGGTTCTGTCTCCTTTGTAAAACTGATTAATACTGTTTTGCTAGGATTTACAGGGAATTTTTTTGTATGCTGGAGTATGTTAGATATAAAATTTCCGTATTTGTCTCTTACTATAATTAATAGACTATACGCACAAGCTTGGACTTCTTTCTCTTCTTCTAAGGTACTGCAGCCCAAATTGAGCCTTGGCCTCCTTTATTTTTTGCCTCCACCCTTGCTTGTCCGTGGCTGATCTTTTTCATACACGGACTCCTAAAAGGGCTTGCGAGTCGCTGTTTACTGTTTCTTCACAGAGCTCTTTTGGCTTTCCAACCGGTCTCTTTCCCTGAATTCTAGCATTGAGTGCTCTTTTTGGTAACCTATCCTCTCCCATTCTTATCACATGTCCGGCCCATTGCAATCTTTGTATTCTAATGAAGTCTGACATTGGTGTTTTCTTATAAAGTGGATAAACCTTGATGTTGTATCGACTTCTGAAGATTTCGTTTTCCCTCACAGGTGCTAGTATTCTCCTCAGTAGTTTCCTTTCGAATGTGTTGAGTTTGCTTTTGGCTGTTTCTTTGACCCATGCTTCACTGCCATAGCATTCTTTTGGTCAATTTGGGGTTTTGTAGATTCTCATCTTTGTATTTCGGTGGACATTTTTATACCGAAATATATGGGAGATGGCAAAATATACTCTGTTTGCCTGCGTTATTCACTTCCGTATTTCTTCATCTTCTGATCCGTCGGCATATATTTCAACTTTTAGGTATGTAAACTTTCCAACCATTTCAATGTCATCTTCATGTATACTGTTTTGTAGGACTATATTTGTTCTCGTCTGTATCATTATTCTTTTTTTTTTCTGTGTTAATTTCCAGACCTAGCCTTTTGGTTTGCGTTTTTATTTCTGCGTATGTTTCCTGTGCTTCTGTTGATGTTCTACTCATAATATTAATATAATCGGCATAAGCCAGTTGAACCGTTCGGTTGGTCAGTAGGTTTTCTCGTCCAGTTTGCATTTGCTAATTTGGCTAACCACATACTCCAGTACCAGGTTAAACAAAGTTGGTTCCAGCCCATCTCTCTGCTTTATTCCCTGCGAAATTTTGAACAAGTCTGTCTGGTGGTTTTGTAATTGTACACATGCCTGAGTTTTATCCATTGTGGCTTTAATAGGTATAATTGGCTTGTGTGGTATTGCCAATTCAGCCAATATATTGTAGAGTTTCTTCCTTTTGACTGTTTGAAGTCTACAAACATGTTGTGAACATCAATATCATGTTTCCATGATTTACTTGAGATCTGTTTGACTGTAAATAGTCTGTTTGACTTGATCCAGTGTCGATCTTTCCCGTCGGAAGCCCGTCTGATACTCTCCAATAATAGTTTCTGCTAGTGGTTGGAACCGCTGGTTTATAATATACGTAAGGACTTTATATATGCTGGACATAGTAGATCAATTTCACAGTTTTCTACTTACTATACTTTTCTTTCAGTCGTCGGGTATTTTCTCTTCTTGCCATATGTATTTGATGAGCTTGCACTTCTACTTGCTGTGAATCAAGGAACGAGATCAGATTATCTACCAAGAGGGACCATAAAAGGGGAGATAGCATTCTTCCTGTGGACACACCTTTTCTATTTGCAGATCTGTTAGTATAAGCCTATTTTTCAACATTATTTTAAACCATCTTTATAATATGATAGTGGATATTCCTTTCAATGCTTCCAATCCTTAAGGAAATTTGGTAGTGCATTATTAAATCCGGCTTCCATATATTAAAAGCCATTCAACGCAATCTCTTCATTAGAAATGAAGTGAGTGACATTCTGGACTACCTCTTTGACTGCTATTTTTGTTAATTTTTTTTGGTAGTTATACTGGCCTTCTTCTGCGATCCCTTTTTCAATTTCTAGGTATTTTCTTCTTTGTTTATATTTATTGTCTGGGTATTCGAACTTACGTAATGTACTATTTATAGCTGTATTCAGTTGTGTGTCTCTGTCTGCTTATAACAAATCGATATTACTGGGTCTTCTTCACAAATAACTTGAATATCATCAGTAATTTTCCTTTCGTTCTTGTAATAACACTACATCGTCGACAAAGGAAAATATCTGTCGTTTGTTCCCATATATAGTTCCGCTTGATCGTATTTCGCTTTTCCTTGTTACTGCCTCCAGCAAAAATTAATCTATCTGTCTATCTATCTATTTCTGAATTCTTAGATGATTTTTCAGCCATTAGATACCTGTATCAACGAGTGTTATGGGAAAATCGTTCGTTCTCTAGTCTATATCAAAACAATAAGTCTAATTTTTGCTAAAAGTGAAACTGAAACAAACCATGAAGTGGAGATATCCAGGATTGGCTAGTATACCTGTTGAATACAAAGCACGTGGTGTTCGTGTGTATTAAAGTATAAAAAATGCTTATTAAAAGCTTAAATTTTTTTATTTTAAAGAAGATCTTTTCGGAATTAAATCATTCCATCATCAGTTTATTAAAAGAGAGAGTAATATTGGTATTTTTACTCTCTCTTTTAGTAAACTGATGATGGAATGATTTAATTCCGAAAAGATCTTTTTTAAAATAAAAAAATTTAAGCTTTTAATAAGCATTTTTTATACCTTAATACACACGAACACCACGTGCTTTCTAATTTTTGCCTTTACATTTTGGTAATATTCGTCAAAAAATTGCACTAGTTTTTGGGTAGTGGGGTATAATTAATTGCTCAGCACTATTTGCTATCCTCAAAAAAATTTAGTTTATGTAATATCGTATATTTATATAAAACATCTACTTAACGATGGTTTAAAAATATATAAAATCCCGAAGAATATAAAATTTTACATCCTGATTTAAATTCCATTACCGAGTGAAGCAAAAGTCGAAGAGTTGCAGCAAGGTACTTTAACACAATGATCTCCCTAAATCTAATCAAACTGAAAGTTGCCATTAGCATCAGTGCCATTTCAACGATTGAAATTTCCCTAAGACCACTTCACTGTAGACGAATCTCATCCGTTTATGCGGGGAAACGCTAAAAATGCATCGTTCGTGTATTTTATTACGATCTATCTTAGGCCAATCGTCTTCCTTTCATGCAAATCAAATCTATTTCAACATGTTCACTTAACACATTCGCAAACCCGCGCTGTTCAAAATAAAATGTTATTTTTGACTTTTTTGTTGCGACAACTTTCAACAAAGTATCCATCCTTTTAGAGCAATGGTTTTAGTGTAACAATATTTCTATTTTCAGTGCAATGTTGCTAAAGGAAAAATTCTTTTTACACATATTCAGTATAGTACATATTCAGAAAATCGGTTATGCCAACGCTACCTATATCTTTTATATTTTTTTTGTCGCGCTTTGAAGTCCATTTCTAGTGTAAATTATTATGTTCTAGCCAGTATGAGGAGTTCCATCTAAATGATGGGCAAATAGTCCAGAGAAGTAAGTTATTCTTGTGACTTTGACAATATCCAGGTATTGTTTTTTATTACTTGCATCTCTATCATAGATAAACTCTTCTTCTGGAAGTGGATACTCTAATATTGTTCTGTGATTAAATACTTCTTCAAGATTTCAAGAACAGTTTGGCAGTCTCCATCCCAGCGGTAATCCCTTGACTCCTCTGTAAGTTTCTCCTTGATTTCTCCAAGAAAACTTCTCACTTAATGTTTGTAAGTTGGTTTTGGCCACACCTTCGATTTTCCCTTATCCATGGCCACTCCTTCTTTTCTGACTATATGACCCAGATAACTGCTTTATTTTAAAATAGCCAGCAGTTCTTGGGGTTTAGCAATTGGGTAGTTTTAAGTTGATTAAAAATATCTTAAATCATCTTATAAATTATTTTTTAGATGGTTTTCAAAAGTCTAGCACATGACGATTATATCGTTTACGTACACCAGGAACGTTTTCCAAGATAACCCTCTCAACACATTTTCCATTAGCCTTTCAAACATCACAGGAGCATTACAGAGTCCAAATGACATAACATATATCCAAGGTGTAGTCGATCCGAGGCAAAGGATAACTATCTCTCTTGGTAACATTGTTCAAGAACCGGTAGTCCACACAAAATCTTGTAGTTTCATCTTTGTTTTGGACCAGGACCACCAGAGAGACCAATGAGCTGGTAAAAGGTTTTATTATCCCGTCTTTCTCAATTTCCTAAGCAATTATTTCAGCTTTCTCTCTTTTCGCCTCTGATAATTGTCGAGCTGTTTGACGAATGTGCTTGGTATTACCAGTATCTATTTTATTTTCAACAACGGTAGTTTTTTATGTCTTTCCTCCTTTGGGTACGAATATATTATGATACTGTAGACAAAATTATCTTAATTTTCTTTTATCCATCTGATTTAGATTGCAACTGTAAACATTTTGCTGGATTTGTCGTTAGAACTGTCGAATGTTGTCGTATTATTGATATTACAGGTACACAGGCTCCTACTTTTGTCTCTTTCGTGATGGTCACTGGGTAGTTATTGATATTAATGAGTCTTACAGGAATTACTTTAGCAAAATTAACCAATTCCTTTCCAATTATAATTCCTTGGTCAACCTTCTCGTCATGGTTCTAATACTTCATCACAACATGTGTTCTTTCTTCCACAACTTATTGCAGCCGTGCTACTACGATTGTTTCACTTCACGTATTAAAAATAACGATTATTGGGAATTTACCAAGTTTTACTCGTCGCCAATTTATGTTGTGACCGACGAGCAGAAAACAAATAGGCTCTAAATTGGCGTTTGGCGCTTTATTATTAAACTGTAAAATACAAAATTGACTATGACCTAAACTTCTACATAAGGAGCTAAGCTAACTTTTAAAGCTAAGTTTGTAACGAAAATATTTTGCCTACCGCATGGGGTATTATTATAAGGGGTAGAAAATTAGGGACAGAAATTATTGGAGCGGAGATAGAGCAAGCAAAATAATCGATACTTGTGCGAACGGCACTCAGGGTTTGTTTGGAGAGCTAGGGTCGTGGATAAGTAAATAACAAGGGGTCGGATTGGGGTAACCGCAAAATGAAACAAAGGGATACTTACATGAATCTCTTGGGATAAACAAAACAAAAGGAAACAGGAAATACCTCTAGCAATTTAAAAAGGACGCCGCTTCGAGGTGCCAAATTATAACTATTACAACAGATAGTTGTAACTAAAGAAATAATTATTAAAAATAAAAAACATATCTTTATATATGAAACTCAAAAAAGGGGGTTAGTTAAAAAAATAAACAAAATGGATGGAAAAAAAATTAAACATTTATTGTGTCTCACCACAAACAGTTATGAAAATAAATGACACAAATTGCTATATAGCAAATAACAAAGAAAAAACTTACATGTGTCCTAGCCGTTTACAAAATCTAGGAGTTAGAGATACTACAAAAACTTACAAAGAAATTGTTACTGCAATGGAGGTTAACCTTTTTTTAAAAACAAAACAAATGAATTAATGTCAAATATGATTAGATAGTACAATATTAATTATTACAAATTCTTTTGTTATGAAAGCAAATTATCATTATCATATAACGGGGGTCCTACGGCGATTGCCGCTTCCCGCATTTCAGCCTCCATCTTTTCCTATCTCTCCAATCTCCCTCTTCTAAGCCTCTAGATTGCATTGTTTTTGTAATTTCTCTCCTCCAGGAATTTGGTGGTCTTCCCTTTTTCCTTCTTTCTGGCGGAACATACATTAAGGCTTTCTTTGGCCACCGCTCCTCCTCCATTCTCATCACGTGACCATACCATTGTAATTGCCTTCCTTGTATTCTATCTGAACGAGTATCTCTAATTCCTGTACGGTTTCGTATTTCCTCATTCCTGATTCTTTCCATTCTCGATACTCGACATGACCTTCTAAGATAATCCATTTCCACAACGTCTACTTTATCTCGTTCATTCTTTGTCATCGTCCAACATTCGGCACCATATGTGGTAACTGGTTCTACAATTGCTCTGTATACGCGAAGTTTGGTATGCATCTTTATTTTATTAGACCACAGTAATGAATTCAGTATTCGGATGCATTTTTTCCCTTGGGTTATTCGGTTTTGTACATCTATCTTAACTCTGCCATCTGCTGATATGATGCTTCCTAGATATTTATACTGGTTGCAGCCTTTTATGACTGCGTTTTCAAGCCTCAGATCTGTGGTATTTCCTCCAATTTTTAAATATTCTGTTTTGCTTATGTTTATAGTAAGCCCCCATTTGGCATATTCCTCAAATAATTTTCGATTCATATAATTTATATCTTCCTCCTCGGTTGCAACCACCACCTGATCATCTGCAAACAACAATGTATACAGAGTTTCTTGTCCCACTTCGATGCCCGCCCATAAATCTACATTTATTTTCCAATTCCTCAATGCTTCTTGGACGTATATTTTAAAGAGTGTCGGTGACAAACAGCATCCTTGCTTTAGGCCTTTAGTGACTTTAAATTCATTTGAGGTTCTGGTTCCAATTTTTACACAACTAACTGCATTTTCGTACAATTTATATATCGCTTGGATATACGTCGAATCCAATCCGGACCTTTTGAGGACCTCAAACATTTGAAAGCAAATTATTATTATTAAAAAAATGTCTGTCTTTACTTTAAATTTTAACACAAAAAAGTTACCTGGATTGCACTGGGGTTTTACACAAAAATTCCGGGGGTAGAAACAAAAACTTCGCTGGAACTCAAACTCTGTACCACTCGAACAAATTCAACTCCACTGTGATAGGACAAGACGAAATTGAGATTGGAAATTGGGCATGGAACACAAACTTTAGAGCTCTGCTTCTTAAAAAGACTGGAAAATTGTGGGTATATTCACTTTAACTGTATTTATTAAATAAACAATTAACTGCTACTAAACTTATTTTCCATGAAAAAGGGCAAAAACAGAAAACTATACAAATTCGACAAATAAATTTGGATCCACACCTAAGCCGACTATCTCTTACAGCGACCCAAGTGAGAATGACGAAATTATCTTTAAAATTCATTCACATTATTTGGAATAACAATATACTTGACAGAAATATTTATTTAAAACACAGAACGTGAAACGCAACAGAATGTTGAGGACGAGCACATCTGTAAAACATAAACAAACAAAAAAATGTGTTTATATTACTCGGTGACGCTAAAATGAATTGGAAGAATTCGGTGTTTTATTACGTACGAATGGGAAATCAACTACACTAAGATTATTCTTTGATATTTAACAAATACGAGGGGATTTCAATACATATCCAAAGGATTTTCAAATGCTACAAGTTTACACTAGTATTTCTTAAAATACTACATATATCTAATAGCATATTTAAGTTCGGATGATGTTATTTCTTTTAGTAAATAATGTTCTTCTAGGAGTGTACCTGGGTGACTCTTTTGGTCAAATACCCTATGCATCCAAATGTTGATTTAAAAAATACTTTTTGGGTTTTGAAAATGACTTTAAAGCTTCAGGCCGAATCGTCAAATAAATTAGTTTCGATTTTAATAATGTGTACCAATTACAAACTTAAAAAGTCAGAAAAGATAACTAACATTCAAACAATATTTCTTCTTCGTCGAAAATGTCTATATAATCTTTGGATTTAGCGAAATTACATGTTCAAGCTGGTAGATATTTTATTTTGTAGAGGATAATATATTACTTTTACTGAAATGTTTTCCATCTTCTTCAAACAACTTTGCATTACACAATTGTAAGTAAACATATTTCGGAGAGTTAAAAGTCAAAAAGGAAAAAGGGAACCTGCAGAAGCGACAACACAAGAGTCGAATGATATATTTGTTTAAGTTTTTTGTTGTATTGAATTGGTAGTGGAAAAACGCCGTATAGAGGAAAGTAAACAAACAGAAATGTGTATACATAACGATGCGATGTAAACACGGTGTCTGGCAGTGAATAGGATTGAGTTGTTCGCTGCTGAAAATTTAGAGTGTCGGCAACGTTTATTTACAGGATAGTTGAAAGTGTGTGTAATGTTTTAAATTGTAATGGAGTCAAGTCTTTGACAATAAAGTTGCTATCTTTACGTCCGTTGATACCTAAATCTTCAATAAATTGTATTTTATTCAAATTCCTACCAATTTTCCTTTTATCTTTATCGCTGCAAAACAATAATTTAATCAAATATGTAGATATATTTGAGTGTAGACTGTGATGCACCCATTGCTGCTTGTTAACTACTTTTAAGTGGGTTGTATTGTTCCTGTTTTATTTATTTGATTTATCATTTTGTAAGTAAACGTTTGTTTTCCATGTAAATCACTATCAATCGACTTTTCTCATGATTATGGGTGTTACGGTAAAAGAAAAAGAATAATTATTAGCCAGTTCTTTCATCATATTAGTAATGTAGTGCACCACCTACAAACTTCCCCCCTTTCTCAAATTAAATGTGTGTTTTTATCTTTTCAGTGTGTTCAGTTTGTCTTTTAAAGGTTTTAATATCTTAAAACTTAATTTCTATTTTTATTTTTACTATCTAACATCACAATATTTTCTCTCTAACAAAAAAGACCAAGATCTGATCTTTATTTACTTAATAAATCTTAATATACCTTAACACATTCATTGCCAACTTGGACAGAAGAGTTTGTAACGTTATAAAGGTCACATCTTTATTAATTTATATTTAAATAATTATTTTATTTTAATTTCTTTATTAATTTATTAATTCTTTTACCTTCAGTTTCTTTTTTACTATTTTTTCTTCAAAAAAGTAGTTGGCGCCTTCTCTCTCTCTCTCTGTCTGGTAGAATAAATATTCGCCCTTTCTTTTTCTGTCCGGTAACTAAATATTCTGTTCTTTGTTGACAGAAGAGCTAATTCCATCATAGGCACACGTCCTATGGCATCTGTACTATACTTCACTGCAGTCCTTTCCTACTTTCTGCCAATCACCTTTCGTAGTGGGATATCCTTTATTGTCTGTAATTGAAATTTATAAAAGAAGGTAGGAATTATTATAAGCTTCATTTTATGGTCTGCACAAATCTCTTGGGGTGAGTACTTTCATTGTAGTCTATATTCTATAATTCTGACAACATTTTAAATGTTCATAACCTCACTTCTTTTAAAGCCACGTTTTCAATTTTATATATGTAGGAATCTAACAAAATTAACTAAGTGTAATAATAATTCTATTTCATTTTATCCTTGCCATCTGCTATTTGTTTAATTGTAATTTTTGTAAAATAATTGGCAAAGAAGTTAACCCCCTTTGATGTCTGGCTAATACTGATATTGTATTCTAGTTTATTGGGTTAACTGGATCTTTTATGAGATGTTTCTGGAACTTTATTGAATAATTTATGAAAAACAACTGCAGCTGTATGTAGGACCTAACCGCATATTCTGCAGGACCTGCCCACATAATCTGCAGGCAATATATAATTAGAAGCAAGCAGCCCATCGATGCCATAAGTATCAGTTACAATTTATTTAATGTAAAGCATTAGGCAGGGTTCTTTTTTGCTACTTAAATATTATTTTTTATGTTGAATAAATATGATTAGTTAAATCATTGTTTTATTTGTTACCAGCTAAATTTTCATGGTTTAATTCATAGTTTAAGACAAGACGGATTCACACTTGAGAAACTGAGCTAGGCGATAGGCTTAGACGATAAGCTTACATGGCTGATTGAGGTATTATTTTATAATAGTGTTTTAATTCTTTTTGGTAGTCTTATCGTTACAAGTTATATTCGTGAGCTAGTTCTATTTTTTATTGCAGCTGTGAGTTTTTTCATCCCCACCCTAACCCTCACCTAGGCGACGGGTATAAATGAACCGTCCCCTGGTCCCAGTCGTAGTAGTAAACTAGTGAGTAAACTATAAGTGACTAGTGAGTGTAGAAGTGTCTGGGGGCTGAAGAGACTGAGACCTTGGAAGCGCTGAAGAAGACATCGGAGAAGATGTCGAAAGCTCGGCCCAATAGATATCGACGCCCAATAGATATAAGACTGGTGTGTTTAATATTAATTTTTATAATAGTATTAATCTTAGCTCTAGGTTTAATTGTCTAATTGCGGAAACCTTTCCGAACATTATATATATATATATATATATATATATATATATATATATATATATATATATATATATATATATATATATATACTCTTATAAAAGTAAATTTATCTTCCAGACGAAGACAGAATTTTTTTTATATAAGTCAGAAGGCAAGTAAATTTGAATTCCAAATTATTTATGTCGTCTTAGAAACCGTGCATTAGGAAGCGAAAAACGTGCAAAGAGAAAGCAAAAAGGTGATGGAACTATTGGAAACAATAAAAATATCCAATTCGGTGTCTGAATGCCTCTCTAGCGGTGTTACTGTGACTAGCGCGCAATTTCTGGCAACTGCATTTTTATGCAGCTCCGCCATTTTCTTTCTCGGCAAAACGGTTTTTCGTCAGACACTTTACGACCCGGGACGCTTATCTCCAACTATACCGAGAGTTTCGCCAGCGACTTTACTGCCGTTGCCGAGATAGTTTCGAAAGTGTAGCGACAGACGAGCCACCGGCATCACCGTGGATGTCGTGCCGTTTAAGCCAATTTTGATTCGGCGGAATTGATGAAACGTACGAAATGCCCTTCTCGATTGCATCCACCCGGATCTGTGTCGAGGTTATTGAATACCCAAATTTATAATCGTCATCTACGGCATGTGAAAAATGATTGGATCTATATATTATTCCCATATTTTAACTGATTTCGTCTATGTTATGTGAAAGATAATTAATTTATATTTTTGTTTTTCATAGCAAATTTTAAGTAAATCTATTTGTTGTTGTTGTTGTTGTTTATGTAACATTTTAATATGATGGCTTACATACACAAAATAAATAACTAAAACATAGTAATTTAATTATTTTTGGCTATAATGTCGCTGAGGTTGATCCACGGGAGGTTGAGGATCACCAGCAGTCGCTCTATCCGCTAAGGCGGATGATCGGAGTAGCCTCTGTGGTTCCATAGAACTATGACAAAAACAAAACAGAGGGAAAGAAAGAAATGAGAAAACAGAAGACGGTTTTCTTTATTTATTAAAAAGTTGACGCGTCGGGCTCAGTTCGCCAAGGATTTCCCTACTCTGAGAGTATGTCGAGGGTCTTCGCTGGATGACGTGTGTGTCCAGGTGAAAGTGAATGGATTCACGCCTCGTGCTTGTACGGAGTTGGCCACTCACAATACGCGTTACTCAAGTTTGGATCCCGGAGATAAGGATATCTCGGAGACCGTCTTTAGTAACCGTATATAATGGTATCCAACACGCTATTCAAGCTTATAGAGGACGTGCTTGTTGCTAGGCCGGTGAGGCGGAGCAGAAGCGCGAACTAACCTCAAACACGCCACGTGGGAGGACCTGAGAGGTACCTAAAACAGAAGGGAAAGAATATGGAAAACAACAGAAGGTAAAATAAAATAATAAATAGGTGAAATTAAAAGTGAATATGGGCAAATGTCCGGAAAGAAAGAATATCAGTTGGTTATCATGAGATATACACACAAATATATGTCAGTACAATTATTATGAGTAAAATTGGCTGAAAGAGAAAAGTTATAGTTAAAAAAAAGGTGATAAGCTGTAACGAAAGATAATATTAGATATCTAGGCAACGTGGTTGCAACAGAGCAATTATACACATAAAATAAGTAGCAAAAGGTATAGGTTGCAAATATCAATGTTAAAATATAATATAAGCAAATGGCAATATCAAAATAGCATAAATATACATATAAGTATCAAAGTAACCGGAAAAATGGTAAATTTGGTACAACAAAAATAAAACACTATAAAATGGAAATATCCCTGTAAAGAAGAGTAAATATACCAGCTAATATTCCGAAGATTATTAGAAATATTACCAAGCAGGAACAGTGGTGCAGAAGGGAAGTCTAATTCCCTTCCAGTGGTAGGAGTATAAGAAAACTAGTGATTCAACTTGGCAAGGTTAAGCCCAACCAGAGGTCTTGTCTAGTCGTCAGACTCAAACCGAATCGGCCTTCCGAAAAGGTGCACCGTCTTTTATCCCATTTTCGTCACCTTGGTGAGTGTGAAAAAGGGGCGTGACCCGTAACTCACCAATTAGAAAATAGGATAAATTCAGGGACCAATCAGAAGGCTAAGAGGTGAGAATGCGCAAATCTGAATGCGTAGTCGTCAGTTTCGAGCTGGTGACGTAGCAGATCTGTCGACAATAAAAAAAGATAATGAATTCTTTTTTTTTTCAGAGAAGCATGTTACTCTGCGGAATTTGACCTGTCAATTAAGGGATAAAGAAGTAGTGAATATTGGAAAATTATCGCTTAGTACATTGTTAAAAGACATCGGACTTAAATTCAAACAGGATGACAATCAACGAGCATTAATTGAGCAAACTAGTATTGCTGCTCTAAGAGCCAGATTCCTTCGTAAATATATGGAAAATCTTGAAAGTTTATTTACAAGAGAAGTTGTTTTTTTTTAGTTGAAACTTGGATTTACTCCAAAGGAAATAAAACAAATTCTTGGCAAGACACTAGTGCCAAAAGTGTCCGAAAACCAGCAGGTTATAATGGTAAACGTTTTGTAATTGTTCACACTGGTCCACGCCAAGGATTTGTTTCGAAAGCAAATTTATTGTTTTGCTCAAAATCTAACATAGCTGTTTATTATGGAGAAATGAACAACGAACGTTTTACTAAGTGGATAAAAACACAATTAATACCTAATTTAAAAGAGCCATCATTGGTTGTAATGGATAATGCTTCTTACCACAGGGTCCTTATAAATAAACAAACTTCAACTACTTCAAGGGAAGATGAAATTATTAGTTGGTTGATAACAAATAATATTAAATATGACCCACATTTTTCTAAAGCTGAATTCCTACAAATAGCCAAAAACAACAGAAAATAAAATATATATGTAATTGACGAGTTGCTTCGAGAATACGGTAATGAGGTGTTGAGACTAGGGATGGGAAAAACCTAACGATTTTAACTAAAAACCGGTTTTTTATCCCGGTTTATCCCAATAACCGGTTTTATCGGTTTTTTTTGTCCCGGATATAACCGGTTTTTTATTTTTAAGGTTAAAACCGGTTATTAGGTTTTTACGGTGATTAGGATTAGGTTAGGTATTATTTTGGATCCCAATTATAATTATTATTCTCAAGTAATTATTCCAAACAAAACTATAATTCAAATTTTATTTTATTTTGTAAATACAGAAGCAAACTCAAAGTGCAAACTTGTAACCTATTGGATTAAAAAAACCGAAAACCGGTTTTTCGAAAAAGTTGGACAAAAGGAAGAGTTGCAATTCCGACTTTTGGATCCCCAGACAAAGACGACTATTAGTAAGATTGTAGTGTTACTATCGCTTCCTTGGATTAATTTTCTTTGTGATGTGTTTCCACAACTTTGATGCTTACGATTGTCTTTTTTCTCACTCTTGAGAAAACGGAACTAACATTATGCTTTAAATTATTTTGCAAAATAAATCTTACCTTTAAATTAAAGCAACCAAGATTTTTGTCAATTGTGCGGAAAAAATGATAATATTTGTATTATTAATTATCTATGTAATTAATATGTATTAATATATGTATTTAATATTGTTAGTATTTTTAATCGAACGTATCATTTCAAGAACAAAATATGAATGAAATGTCCGATGTAAATTTTTTTCTTTTCAGATTTTCTTTTCTAGATGGCGCTAGTTTTTACATCTAAAATAGCGTAAAAGTTGAAATAATTTTATAATAAATTCTACCTTAAAAATATTATTAAAATTAATTAATAATTATATTAATATATAACTAATACAGTATTATTTATTAAATTTATGGTTTCAATAACAAAATATGATTGAAATTTCAAGTGGTGGTAGTTCATATTCATTTCCTAGATGGCTCTGTTAGTTTACTGAACTTACAGTGTGACCTGTCATTATAGCCTCTTATAGATAGATTGTGATACAAAAATATTAAAAATTTACAAATGACAGCTAATTTTTCAATATAAAAAATGTCAGTTTGCGGAGTTCATCGTTACTTATAACTAGATCATCCGTTGACAAAAAAGTCAACAAAGAGGTCGCATTTAAGTATATTTGAAAATTTTTGAATTTTCGAAATTTTTTTGCCGACATTTTACTAATTTCATGACTGAAAAACATGACTAACATTATTTAAGAATTTTAATATAATATTAGGAATATCAGTGGCTCTAGTGCCAAACCTCTCTATTTTAAAGACGGATACACTTACCTCTGAGTACCTAGGCCACTTAGGTTTCCTAACGTAGGACATTTCTTTTATTTATATATTTATGCGTTTATGTTTTTAGTACTAATTTGTTAGTTTATTTGTATTTGTGAGATTCTGATTCTTATTTTTCTATCTTTCCTATGTAGCAAAATGATCACATTTTTGTTATTATCTCCCATTACAGTTTTCTCTGATAAGAGTAGCATCGGCATTTTTCAACCATATTTCATCTATTTCACAGTCAAAAGAATTTGTTGTAAGATGTCCCCTTATTTTTTTGTTAAGCTCAAGTTTTATTATTTTATATTTTTTGAATGCCGTTTTTCATGTTAATCCTCTTTTGTTTACTAAAATTTATAAGATGTGATAATCACAGTTTTACCAGTGTAATAGATAATATTCTTAAAGGAAAACAAATTAATTTCCTTATTACATCATGCTTTTAGGGGTAGAGTATGGTTTTATTGTATTAAAGGGCTGAGCAGATCATTTCTCAAAATCACTATTAATATCAACTCTCTGGAATATCATTAACGATATTACCTTGTATGGCAACACCCGCTTCTTTCCCTAATCAAATGCTTCAGTGAGTCAACACGCAATGCGTAAATTTTCATTTCAATCAAAAAGAAAATGATATGCTTATGTTGGTTGCTTTCACTTTTCCACACGCCTGTTATATTTTGCATTATATCATCGTGTAAGTTTATTTTACTTGACAGAAAGTTTGCAAAAACATGATAATTATTAGTTATATTAAATAATCCAAACATTTTGATATGGATAAATAGGAGGCTTGTACAATACAAATCTACCTGAGGACAAGAAAAAAAGTTATTGGTAAATATATCTACAAATAATTATCACTACAATTAATAATGGAACGTCCAGAAGGTCTTCTGGTAGTACAAAATATCTTATTTTGTTCTTATGGCAGGATTCCTTTAAAAAAGTATGTAAATAATATAAAATATCATATAAAAATCGTTGAGTTCTTCTAGCAGGACAAACCACCTCTTCTTCATGTACCATGTCCTTTCAGAACGTTGGTTACCATCATAGCTATCATAGTTAAATAGCATTCTTGTATCAACACCATATCAATCTCGCAAGTTCTTCAACCATGAGGTTCTTCTTCGTCCTGGACTGCGTTTACCTGCTATTTTTCCTTGCATGATATTTTGTAGCAACCTATATTCGGGACCTCTCATTACATGTCAGCTTTCTCTGCTTGATGCTTTTTATGATCTCAGTAGTCTTGCTGAGACGTTCTAGTATTGTGTAGTTTCGAATCTTCTCCACCCAGGAAACTTTTTAAATTCTTCTTTAGCACCACATTTCGAAAGCCTTAAGGCGATTTAGATCGATTTTATTCACAGTCCAGGACTCGACACCATAAAGTAAGACCGAGAACACGTAGTAGGCGGATCCTCAATGCCAATTTTAGGTCTCTGTTACATAACACCTTGGACATCCTTCTAAAAGCCGCTCTAGCCTTCTTTATCCTAGATCTAATTTCGCCGTAACTTTCTGCACATTTCCTTCACTTTGGCAGAAGAAAATATCCTACTTATCAAGAAAGTCAAATATCTGGGCGTAATACTGGACACCAATAAAACGACAAATCAGACGAGAAAAATGTGACTAACGCGAAATGGCAAGAAGATTGGGAAAATGAATACAAAACTGAGTGGACAAGAACACTCATACCAGACGTGAGAGACTGGATAGGACACGGCCATAGGGAGACTAACACTGTGCGTCCGATTTCAAAAAGTTCACGAACGAGAAGGTGGAGCTAAACGAAAGGATGAGATGAAGTTAGGGCAAATAACATAGAGAAAGTGGTGGGAGGAGGAGAAAATGAATACAAAGAAATCCTGGGTCCAATAACTAGAATAATAAAAAGAAAATAAGGTATAAACGCTAAAGAGAAAACAGAAGAAAAGGAAGTTGAGCATGTGTGTTAGGATGGCCTAAACGAGACTAGCTGCGCGTGTGTAGCTGAGGGTGGTTTTAGATGGTAGGTAGGGCATCATGGACGCACCTGAGGGCACGATTTCCAAGAGGAGAAATGCAATTAGGCCTATCCTTTTACTCTGAATTCATCACACGTCTTTAGAAGATTTTTACAGAGTCAACCAAAAATGGTTGATTTTTTAAACTTTTAATTCATAGTCAAATTTGATTCTTTTAATTAAGCAATAGTGTGGGGGAAAAATTTCACGTTTTAATTGCCTATTTGTCGTGTTTATAAAGTTCATATTAAAATTTTATTTAATTTTAGTTTGAATAAATCAGTTGATTAGATGGTACATTGGACGCCAAATCTGAAGAACCAGCGCACTAAATGGATTTCGATTACTTCCACACAAAAGTCGACACGCCCACTTATACTTTAAACCTTATTCTGGCTTACTGTCACTAGCGTAACTACTTATCAGTAACGATTGTACATGTACAGATGTAATTGTTTTTCTTGTGTCTGTAAAGTAATGTTAAAGTAAAAAGTGTAGATCCGTGATACCAGGACAAAGTCGTACCGGGTCACGAAGGTCATAAGGGCAATGAAAAAGCAGATGAATTGGCGAAACAAGGCTTATCAATGCCATTCATTGGACCGGAACCCTTCTGCGAAGTTGCAAAGACAGTAACAAGAACAGCAACAAGGAAGTAGATAGCTCACAAATCTCTGAAATGGTGACGGAATTTACCAGGACAAAGACAGGCAAAATAGTTTATTACAGAACAGTCACCAAAATTTACGGCAGACCTAATAAGCAAAGACAGAAAAATAGGCACTTAAAGCTGATAGGTTTATCAGATGATGACCCGTGCAGATTCTGTCACCTCAAAGAAGAAACAGCAGAGCATATTCTATGTCAGTGTGACAGTCTGGCAAATGTGCGTTTCTTTGCATTAGGAGAAAAAAATCCATCGGCAAATAGCTGTACGGAAGGTACAGTCTCGAAGCTATTAGACTTTATAAAAAGGGTCAGGCTTGAGAATATTATCTAGGACTAGAGGACCACAATAGATCTGAAAAGTTCGCAGTGGAATAGGCCAGAAGGTCACCTCTCTAAATATATCTATCATAAATGCGCGCCCTTGCTTCTTCATATTTGGCGACTACTGTAAGACCTCGTGACTTCCTCACAATTTATCCTGTATATTAAGAGTATTTGTCTATATACAATCATATATAAACACATCTGCTGTGGATTGTCTGACAAACACGTAATTTACGTATTTAGGAAAACGAATTATTGAAATATCGTTAAAGTAACGTATATCCTTACGGTACATAAAATCATCAATGTCAATAATCGAAGTAGCTGCTTCTAAAGTAAAACTTGTATTGTTGCTTACCAATAATTACTTATTGAATGTCATTTTCCCTAACGCATAAAGTAACATAACCTTATTGCTTAATTGAAAATACGAACTTTAAGATCTTTCCAGATAGAACGTCAAACCCTGAATTTCGTAATGCTGTGGATTTACTTGGCGGGTTTCCTCGAAATATTGATGAACAATCAAAAGTTAGTCAATTTGTGCGGATAAATTAAATTAGGAACTTTGTTTTGACTTTTTTAATGGAAGTTTTATGTAAGTTTTCTCTCGTGATATTTTAATGAGTTTCGTATCATTCTCATTATATGCTTTTTTATTTTAGGAGTTGTGAAAGGCGAAATATAAATTAATTAAAATTTATCGGAACAGACGGCAGGAAATAAGAGTTTGCATTCGAAGAAAATATATTTGGAATATTATTTTTATGACCCAAAAAGTTGTCCTTAATGCAATCTAAATGTTTGAGAAACATTAAATAAGAATAGGCGTGTTTCATCACTTTTAGAATTTACTGGTATTTTTCATCAAGGGTACTAAATTAAAATCTGAATGTGAATTTCAGAATTAAAACTATGAAAAAACTAAGTAAAAAAGAAATAAAATTTACTGCACTATTTACAGATTTGCTACCGAAACAACTTAAACTAAGAACACTATATAAATCTTGAGTGACCATAACTATTAGGATCATTGGTAGAACTTTTTTGAAACGTGAACTTGTATTATACTGCTTGGGTATAATTCATAGCTGTTGTTAAGATCCATTACTTCTATAATAACATTGTTCCTCTTTTAAATTTTAACTTATTTAACCCTTTAAGTATCTCTGGTATTACCCTTGTACCATACATTTTCGCCAGATTAAGATCAGATTTCTACCTATTTACATATATACCTGTATTTTAATAAGTAATGCATAGATGGCTCTGATATAGGAATGTAACCTCAAACTTTCCTCTAAAATAGAAATATTTATAACCATCTCAAATATACTAAATTGGTTTCATATGTTGTGTTGTTCATTTTTGTACATTTTCGTCATACATTATCAACCAATCTATTTGCGCTCAGCTACTATTTTCCACAATACCCCAACCTGCATATTTTTTTCAGATGTTCGAAAACTATTCTGATATACAGTATTGGAAGAGAGTCCCTACAACTGAACAGTTAGCCAAAATATTACATGAAATAACGGATGATCAAGCTAAACATTCCGAGATTGAATGGGGACTCAGATGCTGAAAATATAGTAGAACGTGACCCACCTAAAAAAGATCTTCTAGCAGAAGTTCGTCTACAATACTGCCGTCTACTTTATCCAAAGAGGCAGTCATGGCTGCGAAATATTCGATACTCGACAAACATGACTAGACAAATTATTTCATGTTGCAAAAGACAGAGAAACTTTTAGAAATGTGGTCGCCAACCTCCGTTAATGGGGACAACATAGGAAGAAGAAGACTCCATCTAAAAGTGGTACAGCCAAAATAGACATAGTAACTAACTACAATCTTCTACGTAGAAAACGTAAAAGTTGTACAATTTACGACTGTTTATAACACGAGGATTCAGATGATTCTGTAGCAAACAGAGCTTACCAGCTCGAAAACCCTCTTACCCTCTCAAAACAAAAATATGAATGCTTCACTATATTTTATCAACTAACGATGAAGCAACTTTTAATGATAACAATAATTTTAAGGGATGGTCTAAAGAACCGAGAATACCTAATGAATTTAAAAATTGTAATTATGCAGAATTCAAGGGTTTGAAAGTGATACCGTCTTCTAAAGACCCAGCAAATTTCTTTAATGTTTTATTCAATGACACCTTACCATAATACATTGTAGAATAGTCAAATTTATATGCTCTGTAACCCAACAAAAATTTAGATATTTCCTTCAAAGATCTAAAAGCTTTCATTGACATTTTAATTCTAACGGTATTTAGTTGTTTACCTTCTATCAAAAAATATTGGTCTGCAGATCCAAATTTTCATAGTGATAGGATTGCTAGTATTTTCCTTCTAAAGAGATTTCTTAAGATATTAAGATATATTTATTTAAATAATAACCAACAAATGCCGACAAGAGAAGCTCGGAAATCAGACAAGTTGTACAAAGTGCGACCTCTTATTCAAAAATTAAAAAAAAAACCTTTATGAAATCTTTTTCTCCGAGCAGAAATGTTTCAATTGATGAAAGTATGGTTGCCTTTAAAGAAAGGACCGCTTTGAAACAGTACATGCCAATGAAACCCATAAAGAGGGGTATAAAAATTTGAGCAATGGCATGTGCTGAAACAGGTTACATCATTAATTTTGAGGTATATCAAGATAGAGACCCTGAACGGACCCTCGAACATATTCTAGGAAAAAAAAATATTTAAAGTGTTGGAAAAATGGTACACTGCTTGTACTTTGACAATTTTTTTACCACAGTTATGCGAAGTTATCAGAACTAGGTCATTTTGGTTGTGGAACGTTAGACAAACACGAAAATATTTCTCCAAAGCACATTTAGTAGATGACAGAAAAATGAAAATGGGTGAAATTGATTGAGTTGTTTCCAATATTATTACTATAAGTAAGTGGAAGGATCGTGGCTCAAAATCTGTGAGTATGCAGCAGTATGCATAATCATGCAGAAACTGGTTTTGTTTTGAGAACATCAAAAAATTGTAAAACAGGAAAACGTCAGCTGTCCTTAAGCCATTGTAGGCTACAGTACATATATGGCCGGTGTTGATCGGTTTGAATAACGAATACAGACATACTCAGTAGCTTCGAAAAGTCGTCCATAGTGAATGAAGTTATTTAATTTCCCTTTTGACGCATCCATAGTGAATTCTTACATACTTTATAAAGAATCCTCAAACTAATAATAGAAAAAAAGCAATATGTCACTTTGAATATAGATTTAAATTGGCCACCAGTCTTATAAAAGATTTTTCTGCGAGAAAAAAAATCGGGGGGCCATTGAAAATGGAGTATTTTCAAATTGTTGGTCATTTGCCGCAGAAAACCACGCGAAGACGATGCCAACAGTGTTCAAAAACGGGATTACAGAAACGCAGTGATATAGAGTATGTAGACTGTAAAGTGGCTTTGTGCTTGTATTGTTTTAAACCATATCATTCAAGTGCCTGAACTAATATTTTTTATTTTATATTTTTGTTTGTTTATTACAATATTCTGCAGTATTTTTGTATTAGTTAAAGTCCTATACCTATTATTGATACACTTTTTATCATTTGGTACACCGTATGTACCAGAGAAACTAGCATGAAAATTATTCCTTGATTGAACTCTAGTCCAGCATTTTTTTCATAGACAAAACAAAAATATATTCAAAATCTAGTAACTGATGTACTAACTATAGCATTCCAAACTATTATCTGAAAAAAACTTTAAAAAAAGTTCATCACAATAAACTTGAGGCTTAAAGGGTTAAATTTCCAGGTCATACATAGCACTTAAGAAGAGTAAATAACATTTTTGTGATATATTTAAGATATACCTTCACTTTATTAATAGAGATAAATTCATTTGAGACACATTGTATTTACCAGATAAAGCTGATTTAAATAAAAGTTTGTCAATTCAAAAGGAATGAACCTTACAGTTATGGGTCAATCTTTATGATTATATTTTTAGCAAACATAATTATTACTCCGGATTAGCTTCGGACCAACCATACATAATTGTATCAAATTCATATGTATGCTGTAAGCAATTCCTATACGGGTATATCGTCAAGAATATCACGGATGTTCCCAAACTTTTTTCCCGGAAAATCACATTCCTGAACATCTTTGCATTATTAAACTGTTTATACACCACAATCCAGTGAAAATTTCATCTTATAATTCAGAGCAGACATATTTCCGAGAATATTCCTCTTATTTTGCTTGAGAAAGCATATGAAGTCTGTTTTTACGAGGCTGTCATGTGCGCGCAGCACACTTGATGAAAGCGTTTGGATGCATTTTTACGAACGTTCATGGCCAAGCTGATGAAGTTCTTTCTTTCGGAGAAAATGTGACTTTGCTCGGATGTTTGACGATAGACGCCCTCCATCAGTGGCGTAAACTTTTAGCATGGTACGGTGAGAAGAATCTGATATAGTCTTTAAGCAATAAATACATATTGTATCAAAGATTTTGGCGGTTATCATAATTTACTAAACTATCTTATTACCTAGGGAAGAAACACTAAGCAAAATATGTCAAAATCTTAACATAACTGTTTTCAGATAAAATTATTAAATAATTTAAGTGTTAATTAAAGATAGTGTGTATGTAATAGGGAAAAATATAGACTTCCGACTTCGTCCCTTTGCTCTATCAGTGTGTATTGAATGAAGTTTATTCTCCAACATCTTTTCTGAACCATAAAATTTAATTTCAATATTTTCTGGGTGACTGAATTGAGACATTGACGTTTGAGTAATAGTACCTTTTATCAGAACGACCATATTGAACGTCAGACAAAAGATAGTTATAGATAACTGGTCCTTATAAAACACCAAACTCTCACTTATGGATCCTACGTTCTACACCCAGGGCAGCTAGACTGGCCTGCAGGCTATCAGAGTGGAGCCATACTCTCTTTTAATTTGTAGACTCGGCAATGCCAGTTGGGAGGCTTCGTTCATCACGTAACCAAACCCTTTAATTCGATTTGGCCTAATCCTGCTGGTCTGTTACTACCCATTCCGATCTAAAAAGCAACAAACCAGCAGCGTACGACTCTTCATGTCACGGTGTTTTGGTCGATAAATCGCTCTACATTTCCACACCCCTCTTGCAGTTATTAACGTTACCGCACGCCAAATGTTTGTGCTTAAAAAAATTGAAAACAAAAGTAATATAAGTAAGTGTAAAAAGGACCAGAAAACGATAAAGTAGTGGGAAGATTTGGAGAGGATGAACAAAACGATAATGGGGAACGTCTGATTGAATTATGCAAACTAAACAACCTAAAAATCACCAGCGGATTCTTCAGATATAAAAATATTTATAAATATATATGGACGCAAGAAACACGAAAGCTGAAATCGATAATAGACCACGTATTATTCAAACAAGATACCACAATCAAGATAAACTACTGACAGCAAAAATGGGCATTAATTGGAAACATAATAAGACCCCCTCTACAGAAGAACCTTTGAACACTATAAGAGAAAAACAATACAATATAGAACTACTCAATACAATAAAATACTCAACTACAATAAAAAAAGCAACTATACAGAAAATGGAGAAAAAGATAGAGAAGTGAAAAAAAAATAATACAACAAAAGAATGAAGATTGGGAAAGAACCTTCTTAAATATTGAAACATACATTGGAGATACAAGAACTTCGGAGTCATGGAAAGTACTAAGAGGATTGAAACAAAACTCAAAATGGAAGAACTATTAAAAGGAACTGTTAACAGAACAAAAGCCACAATTCATTGAAAAAGAAAACAGGTGAAGACGAGGCAGATCCTCATAACAAGAAATAGAAATAATAGATAGAAAAATGAGAACGGAAAAGGAATGGACGGAGGCATATATGACATTTATATTTAAGAAAGGAGATAAAAAAAACTATGCGAAAACTACAGAGGAATAAGCGTAATATTATTAATAGGAAGATTATATGGGAAGATACTGTGAGAAAAGATAGAGCAAGCGATAAAAGGCAAAATCGGGGAGGATCAGGCAGGTTTCACCGCAGGAAAATCATGCATAGACCGCATGTACACACTGGAACAACTGTTGGAAAAAAAAAGCGAAAAATAGAGATATACATTTGGCATTTGTGGAGTGGAAAGCTCTGTATAAAGAAAATAAAGTGTCCATAAAAATGGAAACAAGAATCATAGGAGACTTTACCACAACAAAAGTGCTCTTACAGGGTTGTTCCATATCTCCAACCCTATTCAAAATATACTTAGAGAAAGCCTTGACTACATGGAAAAGAAAATGCAAAGGCATGGGAGTACCGGTACGGAACGAATACCTATATACGTTAAGCTTTGCAGACGATCAAATAGTGATTGCACAAGACCAAGAAGACCTCATTTACATGATGAAGAAACTACAAGAAAAATATTCCAAGGCTGGCCTAGATATTAATCTCGCGAAAACAGAGAACCTATATACAAGTCAAGAAGACATAGAATATCTACAGATTGACGACAACGTAACAATCAAAGGAAAGCTTAAATTTAAATACTTATGGTTTATAATCAGAAAAAAAGGCAACAACAGAGATAGAAATTAAGCAAAGATTAAGAAAAACAAGAACAGCAATCCGACAACTTAACTCAGGATGGTGGGATAGACACCTAAATATGAAGACAAAAACACAGATTTATATAACATTAGTGCAAAGTATTATGACGTATGGAGCTGAAAATTGGATTATGTATAAACAAGAAAAACAGCAGTAATATAGTAGCAATACAGATGGAATGCCTGCAAAGATGCTGCAGAGTAACAAGAAGTGATAGGAGAAGTAATGACGAAATAAAGCAAAGAACATCAATAGAAACAGACATACTAACATATACAGAACAAAAAAGACTGAAGTGGCATGGACATGTAAGAAGAACTAGCGACAGCAGATGGATAAAGAGAATAACCGAATGAAGCCCTATAGGAAGTAGGAAAAGAGGACGACCTTGAAGATCCTGGAGGAACGAACTAGACAACGCCATGAGTAAAAGAGGACTAAACTATGGAGGACATTCATAAACATAAAATCGACATCCGCAGAAGATGTACTAAATTGGGTCAAGTTGATAAAACTCTAACAAGAAGAACATAGATTTCGTGATAGGAAAAAAAGCCGGTACTTGCAGTTGTGATTATAAATATGAACGCTACCTTGAATAGCCTTGGTAATGAAATTGCAAGGTTAAACCGTCGAGGTTTAGAATTCTCAGGATTTTAGAATTCGACTGACATCCTGTTCCACGAGCTCCGATCATTAAAGTTAACATGCAAATAGTCTTTCTAAGATATTGGGTTTGCATGGTCTGAAGGAATCAAAACCTTCCCAACTAATAGCAACGTCTGCAATAAGTATCCGATCACCCTGCTGCGCGACAAGGTCAGGTATTTTCAGAGTCCCATCTTGGCATCTTATTCTAGGCTCTTCCTCACATATTTACCCATTCTTTTCAGCTGCTAATCGAAGATACGTACCGGGCTGGTCATGTATCTTAATACGATGCCAATGTGCTGCGGAGCACTTTTTTAGGACGTGGCTTAAACTCTCGTAACGTTTGCATCCCACTCGGCATCGTCGCTCATGTGGTGGATTTGATGAAATGCCTCTTTTTGACAATAGATGTCCTCGCAGTTGTACAGCCTTGATATAATCTCTCCACGACCAGTAGGATGGTAAATTGTTAATCTAGGCAGGGCTTTCGGAGTGTGAAAAGTCCTGAGCAAGGCCATTACCGCTATAGCCGATTTCAAGTTTCTTACTTAACTCACGTGCGATCGATGGTGCGAAGTAGGCGTGACATTATACTAAAGAGAGGATAATTGCGGTAGCTTCAGTTGCTGAGCTAATTAATTTTGTCACTCTCCTCCTCATGATAGCCAAGAGATTTGCATGGCCATGGCCATGACGCCCAGACTCTTCTTTTTTTGAAAGCATGTATGTAGGCATTGTCACACGTGCTATTAAGGGACAGGATCTTCCATAGGGCTGTGCGCATGAATCTGTCAACACCCCTACGCGTTTTCACCGTGATCGTGAGACTCAGCAGCTTGTCAACATATCTCGGTAGTAAGTAAGACTTCAAGACAAGCAGTTTTTGTGTTGGTTTCGGTTCCGCTCATTGAATACGATCAAGCGGGGTCTGCAACTAGGTGATGCTACCTTGGTCTGTCCTAGTGCATTGTATTTTGAACCTAGGTACCCAACCAGCTCACTCGGTTGCAGCTGCAGAATCCTGTCGTTGCTAAATGAGAAGAAGGAACGCGTTACGCAGTAAGAGTTCTTATTACCACGGTTAACATTAACCGTAATAGTTGCACTCTCATCAGCGTTTATCGACATTCCTCTTTTCTAGAAGAATTCAATGGCTCTCCTAAGCTATCTAGTACCATCTTTGGCCGATTCAGATAGCAGGATTAAATCGTCAGCGTAACCCAACACTGAGATCTTCCTGCCATCTGGAATCGTCCAAGACCAAATCTGTCTTCATTGAGTTTGCATATTAGTTCATCGACTACCATATTGAAAAGGTAGGGCAATAAAGGATCTCCCTGTTTAACGCCTCTACGTAATTCAATGTTCTTAGTGGACCTATTTGCGGCGGTGATGCTCGTACGAGCATGTTGCATTATGCAAGTTCATGTACGATATCACGTACCTCAGCATAACGTACCGAAGCGATTCATTGCCCGTTCAATTGATCGCTGAGAAACTGTATCGAAAGCTTTTGGAAGATCTATCGATATGATGAAGGTCTCTTGAAAATACTTATTATCGTCTTTTTGATTGCCGTTTAAAGCATCAGATTAATTAAAAGAACGCGATTAAATGAAGTGAGTATACCCAGATATGGCCAAAGCACCGAACGATCCTAGGTATAAATTATCCTTTAACTAAATTATAACCAAGATCCGTCAATAGATTATACCACTGAAGATTACAACCCAACACCGCCACGACGAAAGTATCGCGCTTTATTTTAAACAGCAGACTGGCCAACTACAAATTAAAAATCCACTTTGAAAACAACGAAAAAAACTAATGTTGTATTGTAAGTCGATATACCACTTATCATAATATTATCTTTGGTAATTGCATTATTTAACTTTATCATATTTAAATGTAAAAAATATAAATTAAAAGTTTGATTTGAAAAAGTTTGGTAAGCCACTGGAATGCTCTTTTATACGTAGACATAAAAATTATCAGTCTTTCTGCAAGAGGGAGGTACTTGGCTACATAAACGTAGAACTCCTGCCGTGGCTATCATTTTAACGGTAAAATTCACACAACTTAGTCCTTGATTTTTATAAACTTTTATATTTTAGAGGAGCATTCGACTTTATTACTACCTAAAAAGGGAGGATATATTTTCAGTAGTAAAGATTCTGCGTTATCGGGTGGGTCAATAACAATTTTATGTTTATACCCAGAAGTTGATTTATCAAATTACTTTTTTTACTTAATGGGGTTTTAAAGAAGTATTTGCTTGGCTTGCGGTTATTAAATGGATAATAGTTAGGAGGTTTAGGTGCTTAGGTATATTACAAATGATTCAATTCACGATGTATTAAAAAAGATGTTTATCACTAGAGATATAAGAACATAACTTCTATGGGGTTGATGTATGCAGCTTTCTTAATATATAACAATTTGATCCCAGTAATGTAGAATAATACTGATTGTGCTGTCATTAATTTCTAATTATAGTAGGTCCACTCTATGTTTTTCCGTGCGTCATGATTCATTTTCAAACAAGTTAAATCAAAATATTAAATGAAACGTACGTCGATGTGTAGATAATTATCATTGATACCTACTACTGCCAATGTAATAATTACGAAATGGTTATTATCCCGGTGGATGTATTTTATAAAGTTAAATTTAATAAATACATTACGTATTATAATTTTTGTGTATTTGGATTAGTATTCGTCGGGATTAGGATTAATAAAAATATGATAAAAAGAAGATTAAAAAGTAATCTTAATATTATTTGTACAATCTGCCTAAATAATTAATTTTGTATCAATTTTGTTCTATTGTCACATAGCAGCAGTTTTGAACGCGTTTATGATTTGGATGGGTGATCGCTACGGAACCACGTAGCTGTGGAACACCTCGTATTGTTTACTTATTTTTTTTTAATTCTTGGTATTATTTTAAGGACTTTTTTGTAAAATAGTAAGTATTAAAATTAGTTTAATATTAAAAGAAATCAAATAAACTATTATATATTTAATAATATATCTATATAACTTCTTACGTGCGTACTAAGTACACACACTCTTTTCTTATTGAGGTGTTTATTCTTTTTTACTATTGAGGAGATTGATGGACTCAACATTAAACAGCTTGAACCTCATACTCACTATTACTAGTATAAAAATAAGTATAAAACGATAATAAACAAATTAAAAAAAAAGTCATAACAACAAAGATAATATTGTTAAGAATGAATATTTTATTTTACCTAATGTTGAGAAATACAAAACTATCGAGTGAATTACATAAAAAACAATTTATATTTTTAATATAACTAGTTAATTAAAAATATAGTTTTTAAAAAAATGTTTTGTAAGATTCTTCTTCTTTTTGTGTATACATAACTCTGTCCGTTTTTAATTGTGTTTTAATGCGTAATTGTCTGCAAAATTATTTAAACAATTATTCCGAAATTAAAATGAGTTGTTAGGAATGAATAAATCAATGATTTGAAGTAATTTTTATTTTACATTTTTATTTTATTCTTGCATATGATCTGCATTTCACGCATGCTACATACAAAGTACAACGAACTGCTCGTGTGAGTGGGTTTACTCCCTGAATGGGTTTACTTTTACTCCAAATTGAGAAATTATTAGAGAAGGATATGAGGAATTTACTTCTGTTTACTAGAAAAATTAAAGGGAGCAATAAAAAATTGGAGAGAGTCAGACAAAATTGAGTGGGGTGACTGTAAATGCCAGTTGATTGGATCCCCGTTGTATGGCGAAGGGTAAAATCACTAGTTTTAGATAATATCATAGTTAATTAATTTATTTTTTTTTTATTAACATTTAAGATTTTTACATTCTGTTTTGCAGTAAAAACAATAAGTAAAATTTTTTGTCTTTACATGACAGAGAGATGTAAGGTCCAGTGACACAAATTGGCTTGTTTACCGGTAGGATGAGCACATACACTGATACGCGAGCACCAAAAGCGGCACTGATCACAATGGCTGGGTGCTGTTGAAGGCGTAACTCCCACTGCTGTAGGCTCTGTCAGGATCGGTGAGGTAGGTCCAAGGGGTCATGTCGCTTCAATCTCTTCGCTTGTGGGTTGTTGAGAAGATTGTGTGCCAGGGTATTAGGATGCACTCGCAACCTGTTTTGATATTGTTCAGAAGATTTTTTGCACTCTTCAGAGACTGTTAGTACCTGAAGATCTCTATGTATTGCATCATTCTGGATATACCAAGGTGCATTAGCGATTGTTCTCAGAGTTTTGGATTAAAATCTTTGTATTATCATAATATTAGATTTGCTAGCTGAACCCCACAGCCGTGAGCAATATGTCCAAATGGGTTTTATTATTGTATTGTATATCAGCAGCTTGTTGTCAATCGATACGTGAGAGTTTTTCCCAACATCTAGTAAAGTTTTCTGTATAAAATTCTCAATTGAAGCCTTTTCGTCCATATATGTTTGGTCCAAGTTAGACGTTTGTCAAGGTGAATACCTAAGTATTTTACGTCATGCTTTTGGGGCAAAGGATGTCCATTGAGGTTAACTTGTGGACATGTACCTCTTCTTAGAGTGAATGTAATTTGTGTGGATTTTGAGGGGTTTACTCTAATTCTCCAGAGTTTAAGCCATTCATTTGTTTTGTTCAGATGTAGTTGTAGTCTCTCTGATGCTATTATTGGGTTGCTATGAGGGGCTAAGAAAGCAGTATCATCTGCGAATGTTGCAAGCGTTAGGTTATTGCTTAGTTAATTAATTAGTTAATTTATACTAAAAAATTTTTCAAAGAAAAATTTTTAAAAACGTATTGAAAATATTTGTATGTATGACGATACAGTTATTTTAAGTGATGACATGAATGGATTACAATGCCTTTTAAATGCCATTGATACAGTGGGAAGAGAGTTTGGCCTAAACATAAACTGTTCAAAAACAAAACATATGGTGTTTAGCCGTTTAGCACATCAAGATGCACGATTATATGTTGATGGTCATATAATTCAAAGTGTGTCCAGTTTTAATTATCTTGGTTGCCATATTACTGAACAACTACATCCAGATCAAGAGATAAAACGTAGAATCGAGATAGCCCGCACGATACTTTTAAAAATGAAGTCATTCTTCTGTAATGATAACTTGCAACTTCAACTTCGAAAACGCATGGTTAAATGCTACATTTGGTCAGTCCTCTTATACGGTGTCGAAGCATGGACATTAAAAATATCCACCATTAATCGTCTAGAGTCCTTTGAAACGTGGCTGCACAGACGTATACTAAAAATTCCATGGACAGCTAAGCTGACAAATGTGGCAGTCCTAGAGAGAGCAAATGCTGCTCGCGAGCTGCTTGATAACATCAAAAAATGTAGAAAGATGGCCTATTTTGGACACGTAGTAAGGGGAGACCAATATAATATTCTTCAACTTATTATGATGGGTAAAATCGAAGGACGCAGAGGAATTGGTAGAAAGCAGGCCTCTTGGTTGAAGAATATCAGGGAGTGGACAGGAATGAGAAAAGCTGAGCAACTCTTTAGAATAGCTCAAGACAGAGACAGTTTCGCCATGTTAATCGCCAACGTCAAGGGGACTTGATAGGGCACGTTAAGAAAAAGATTTAAAAATATTGAAAATAAACCCTACCCCACCCTCTTAAACATCACTGTGTATGTAAATCTATAGTGGTTGCTGAAATCTGAAATGCTTGTATTGACGAATCAATACGAAATAAAATTAACGTGGACAATATTTAGTTAACAATGAAATATATGGTAACCTTCCACATCAATTGATAATATAAAATTTCCATCCAGATTCAATTTTAGTAACTGTACAATACAAAATATAATTAGTAGAACACATGATTATTTATTCTCCGTGTTTCAATTATTTGTACAATGGAAATTAATTTACTTTGTTGCACTTTTTACTAGCAAAATTAGTTATGGAACAAATTATTTTCTTATTTACTTTTATTAATGTTAAAAGATTAGCTATATAATTAGGGACAAATTTCCTACAATGTAATAACTAAAGTCATTAATATTATCTACTATTAACCCTTATCTGGGCAACACATTTTACTTACGTAACCGGGCAACTCGGGTCCGTTGGGCCCACCACTGTTCTTGAATGTACTATTTATATTTACCCATATATTTCTAATATTCTTTTTTTGCAGTTATACTTCTATACGCGCGCTCCACGTTGGAAATTTGTATGGGAGTGAATCTGTGAAATCATTACATATGTAAGATAATGAGTAAGAGAGAGACAGATGATATATTTTCTCTCTCTTCCTCTCTCGAATATAAAAATGTTCCTTTTGTATATATATTTAATATTATTATATATATATATATACATATAATATAATATATATAATAAAATATTTATTAATATTATTATTTATCTGATATGTTTTGTATTATTTATTAAATGTTTAAACTTATATTAGTCTTTTGTTATCTCAAAATAATAATCTCAATAAATCACTGTATGACCCAGAACTAGATAAGAAGGAATGCCAGAATTATAGGCCAATTACATTGCTAAATGTAATATACAAAATTCTTTCTGGTATAATCTACAATAGATTATTAGAATACTCCGAAAATATAATTGGTGATTATCAAAATGGATTCAGACCAAATAGAGCCACTACAGATAACATATTCATACTAAGAACGATACAAGAAAAATAGCTTCAGAATAACAAGAAAAAGCTTATGAATACGACATAGACCTATATAATATGTATATAGACTTTAAACAAGCTTTTGATAGTGTGAAAAGAGACAAAATGCTGGAAGACCTTTGTAATCTAGGTATACCTAAGAAATACATCAGCCTCATAAAAATGACATTGCAGGATTCAAAAGCCGCAGTCAGAGTAGATGGAGAACTGACTCCCTTGTTTAACATCAACATGGGAGTAAGACAGGGAGATGCCCTATCAACCATGCTATTCAACCTAGTTCTTGAGGCAGTCATCAGAAAAACCAATATAACCGGCCATATAAACACCAAATCAGTACAAATTACTGCATATGCAGACGATGTAGCCATCATTAGTAGGAATAAGCCACGACTAATGGAAGTGTTCAAACAAATTGATCCTGAAGCAAGGAAAAGAGGTCTCAAAATAAACGAAGCAAAAACGAAGTATATGACAGTCAAAAGAATAACTGACAATGAAAATAATATCACAATAGACAACTATACTATCGAACGAGTGGATGCCTTTACATATCTCGGCACAGAAATCAATCAGAATGACTCCGTAAGTAGCGAAATTAATGCACGCATTTCCAGCGGGAATCGTACATACTATGCTAATAAAAGATTGATGACATCGAAATTATTAGACAAAAGAACCAAAATGACTATCTACAGAACACTGATTAGACCCGTAGTAACCTATGGATGTGAAACTTGGGTAATGACGAAAAAAGATGAAGCCCAACTCAGGACATTCGAGAGAAAAATACTGAGGAAAGTATATGGCCCGGTACAAGAGGAAGATGGCACATGGGGAATCAGGAGAAACGACGAGGTTAATGAGTTAAATGAAGGTTATGACATTGTAAGATTTGTGAAAAGTCAAAGACTGTCATGGCTGGGACATTTGCAGAGACAAAACGATGCAAAAACAACAAAGAAAATGTTACAATGGAAGCCCATAGGAAGGCGAAAAAAAGGAAGGCCCAGAACGAGATGGTTGGATGACGTGGAAGACGACCTGAAAACAATGAACATAAGACAATGGAGAAGAAGGGCACAAGAGAGATCTGAATGGAAGGACATAGCCAGACAGGCAAAGACCCATCCAGGGTTATGATGCCAAAAGAAGAAGAAGAAGATGACCCAGAATTGTCAATTTTGAAATAAGTTTGTGTCATGTCTTCGGTAGTACAATAGTCAGTATCCCAGCATGTCACGCGGGAGACCGAAGTTCGATTCCTAGTCGGGGAGGACTTTTTTATTAATATTATTACGTGGTAAATTAAACATATGGGTAAGTAGAAAAGTTATGTATATTATTGTCATTTTTAAATACTTATGAGTATTGCATTTTAATTTGTATTGTATTATTATATTGAATTATGTTGCACTGTATTGTAGCGTATTTTTTTATGTATATTATTGTCATTTTTAAATACTTATAAATATTGCATTTTAATTTGGATAAATTTGGATAAATAAACAATGGAATTTACTGCAGAGTATGTGTAAAAAAATTTTTGCATTCAACTCCTTTTATACATAATATATGAAAATAAAAATATACATTTTCATCAAAATATTGATTCAATCCTTCATTTACTGTACTCCTATTACAGGTCAAATGTTGTTTATTAATTGTTAGTAAGTTGTTATTAATTCTGTTTCTCTTTCTGCTATGTCTTACCTATATCGTTACATATGTAAGGATTGTACAGATTGACTCCCAAATAAATTTGTAACGGCGAATGCGTGTATAGAAGTCTAACTTCTACCGGCAGTCCCACCGGACAGTCCCGTTTTTTTTTATTTATTTATGCCTCAACTTCATAGGGTCATTGGTGTTGTACAATTTAAAGTTTTACAATTTATTTAGTACATTTATGGAATATAAGTATGATTTCATATCAGTTCCATCACTTAATATTGCCTGTAAGGTATTTTGTAATTTATATTGAAGTCTCTCCATGCAATATAAAGGACATTCCAGTAAAATATGGCGAAAACTGAGCACAATATCATATACGTAGCACTGTGATTTTAATTCACTCTCCAGAAGATGTTTATGGGTGATGGTGGTGTGGCTTATTCTAGGACGAGATAGGATGGTTTGATGTATACGCTTATTTGGGGTTGGTTTCCAAGGTAATATATAATGTTTTACTTCTCGTAGTTTGGATGTTGACTGATTCCAGTTGGTCTGCCAATCATTGATTATTAAGTTCTTGATTATAGGTTTTATATCTAGATGTGAAATGCTTCTGATTTCTACAGCTTGCGGACTCGAGATTGCTAGTTTTGCCAAGGAATCTACTTCTTCATTACCAGCAATTCCGATATGGGAAGGAATCCATACAAAGTTGACATTTATGTTCATAGTTTGCAGTTGGCTTAATGCTGATTTAATAAGTAGTAGACTTGGATGGCTAGGATATAAGTTATTTAGGGAAATTACAGAACTTAGGGAATCCGTAATAATGACAGGGTTATTAATACTATCTTCTACCACAAAATTTATTGCATTGAGAATAGCGGTTAACTCGGCTGAGTAAATCGATGTTAATTTAGACAGTTTCATTAATATTTTTGTTTTATTAGACATAAATGCTGCTCCCACATCATCTATAGTTTTAGAGGCAATGGTATATATAAGATTATGGTTACTATATGTCATGAGTTCTTGGAGGACATATTGATATAATGCTTTGGGATGGTTATCTGCTTTTTTATATATGGAGAGTTTGGTATTGATAGATGGGATGGGAACAGTAAAAGTGGGAACAGTGTTAATATCTGGTATACAATAGGTTATATTATATATATTCCTCTTCATAAAGGTGGAGACAAATCTGATGCCTGCAACTATAGACCTATTGCCTTGTTACCAGCACTATCAAAAATTATTGAAAGGCTTATAAAAGTTCGACTTATGCCCTTTCTCCTTAAACATAATATTTTATCGCAAAATCAGTTCGGCTTTTTGTTTAATAAATGTACTAGTGATGCCATGTTTTTTGTGTTACATGAGGTATATCTATCACTAAATAGTAACCTCTCCTCCACCACCGTTTTCTGCGACCATTCCAAAGCCTTTGATTGCGTAAATCACGACATTCTATTAAAAAAATTAACTTTCTATGTAATTCGGGGTGTGTCTTTGAATTGGTTCAAAACTTACTTGTTAGGTAGGAAACAATTGGTTACGTAAAATCAGTAGAAAGTTAACCTACAACGAAATTTTTGGGGGTAACCCTAGATCATAAACTTACATGGGAAACTCACGTAAATCATGTATCAGCAAAGTTTAGTACATGTAGCTATATAATGCGTAATTTAAGAGCAACTGTCTCATTTAATACACTGCGAATGATTTACTTTAGTTTAGTCCAGTCTGTACGTCAGTGTGGCTTAATATTTTGGGGTTGCTCATCTCATCTTGAACGGGCATTTATAGCTCAAACGAAAGTTTTAAGAAGTATGTATGGTGTTTCATTTTCAGATAGTTGTAAGCCACTAATTAAGAAGTCCAATATTTTAACACTAAATAGCCTTTTAATTTTCCAATTAATATTGCACATTGAGGAAAACAAGCTTAAGTTTGACAGAAATGATTACATTCACTCACATGATACTAGAGGTAAATCAAATTTTCGACAACCTTTCTCTAGATTAGGTGTATTTCAGCATGCACCTAAATATATTGGAATAAAATGTTACAATAAAATAGTCAATATATTAACTCTCATTAATTCTTCACATAAAGGTTTTCGCCAAACTGTGTATTGATTTTTAATGGATAACACATTCTACAGTGTTGATGGATTTTTATATTTTTAACATTTTTGCAACGATAGTTCTAAATTTGTATTTGTAACTTTTATTTCTCATTTATTTTACTGTAATCACTGTTTTATTTTAATCATGTGTACTTTTACTATATATTGTACTTATTCTTTTATACTAAAATTTTGATTAGTCCGATAAGATTTATACATTTTTTTTTTGTAAGAATTGTGTAAACTTTGTGGATGAATAAATTCTATCTATCTATCTACATTTAGCCTATTTAATTTCTTTCTTTATATTAAAAATTAACATTTATGTTCAGATTAAAGTCTATCGTTAGCCAACATGTACCACTTTTAACAGCTCTGTACAGTTGATGCCAGCAGAAATTTCCTTTGTAGAGATTATAACTGGCTAAATTATACCACTTACTCAACCAAGCCGTCACGATTCTTTTCATGTAAAAGCGAACAAAACTCTAACCGCACCTCCACAGAGGGTTTTCACTTCTTTGACGGTAATTTCTACCCTGTCAAAAATATGTGAAAAATATAATGATAGGGAAAGCAACCGAAAAGTTATTATAAGCGTTGGTAAAATTTTTGGTTAGCGTGAATTCGTGATATAGCACATAGGAGAAGGAGTTGTTAGTTATGATTTAATTGGACTAATCCAATTATAAGTGATGGATTCGACCGTTAGTTGATGGAAGTTTATTTTATCTAACAATAAAACACTGAAACCTTTTGTTTTAAATACTTTCATAAAATCTATATTAATATCAGTTTAAAACATGTTTTTTATTGTCAGTAGAAGGTGTGTGTGTGTGTCAGAAAATTCAGTTGAAGCAGGTAACAACATAGAAAATTAACAAAATCTACAACGTCAACTACACAGTAAGTACCCAACAAGAGGAGAAGTGTCAAATGCCATTCTAAAACTCAAAGACAATAAACACCAGGAATCGATGAAATCTGTTCAGAGATATATAAAAAAGTTGGTGATCAACTTTTTGCAGCAATCCATAAACTAATGGCAGAATGAATGGGTACTAGAAGAGTGGCTAAAGGGAATAATATGTCCGTTGCATAAAAAGGGTGATCAACTGGAGTGTAAGAACTATAGAGGCATTACTCTGTTAGCATCTGCGTATAAAATCTTCGGCAATGTATTATTTGAAAGATTTAAAGATTTTACAAAGGATATTGTTGGTCAATATCAATGCGGATTTACTGCTGGAAAGTCAACTACACATCAAATTTAAGCACCTAGGCAGATTCTAGAAAAGTCACTAGAATTTAACATAGATACACACTATCTCTTCATTTACTTCAAAGCAGCCTATGACAGTGTGAAAAGAACTGCATTATATAATGCATTGATAGACTTTGGGATCCTACCTAAGTTAGTTAAGTTGACCCAACTAACAATGAAAAACGTAAGCTCATGCTTTAGAATTAAAGGAGAAAACTCTACGTTTTTTGACATTAATAATGGTCTAGGACAAGGGGCCGCGCTGGCGTGTTTCCTCTTTAATATTGCAATGGAAAAGACAATCAGACAATTAAATATTAGAATAAATGGAACTATTTTTAATAGATCGACGCAAATTCTCGCATTCGCTGACGGTATAGTTATAGTAGGCAGAAGTATAAGAAACATGGTGCAGTGTTGTACAAGGCTTGCGGACGCAGCAAGTGAATTAGGACTTGTGGTAAACGAGGAAAAATCCAAATATATGTTGGTTTCTAAAAAACTTCGAAATATCCAACAAAGAATTTAAATTAATAACCATACCTTTGAGCAAGTCAAAAAATTTACATATTTTGGGTCCTTAATTAGACCGATATGGGGCTAAAACGTGGACCTTATCTCAAAATGATAAAAGACTTTTTGGTATTTTTAAGTGAAAAATTCTTAGAAAGATTTTTGGGGCCGTAAATGAAAATGGGCTATGGCGTCGAAGGTACAACTTTGAACTATATCAGTTATACATCGATCCAGATATTGTGAAATTCGTTAAAGTGCAGAGACATAAATGGGCTGAACACATTGCTAGGATGTCAGATCACGAATACACGAAGAGATTAACATTTTCAAAACCAGAGGACACAAGAAGCAGAGGACGACCACAAATGAGATGGATTGATGATGTGGAAGAAGACCTACAGGTTCTAAGGGTTAGAAGATGGAGGGAAGTTGCCAGGAATCGACGGGAGTTCTTTGTGAACAGGCCAAGATCCATAACAGATTGTCGAGCCACTTATGATGGTGAGAAGGTGTGTGTGATAGATCATTTTTTAAAAATTGTACGGAAAGACCTTAAAGCAGTTTTTTTGTCATTTTAAATCACAATATAACTACTAGATGGCGCCATACTATGACTAACAAAGGAAGCTATGATTAACAAAATAAATAGAGAGGTATTAAAGAAGTATTTTATGTCATCCTGTAATAAAAGCACCTTTATTTTGATATATACGCATGCACCGAGAATACAGACCAGAATACTTTTATTTAAAGATCCCTTATTTTGACGTAACCTGTCAACCTGTTACGTGTAAAAAGAAAAAAGACATAAAACATCACTTATATTTCTATAGACATTTGATTATTGACTGAACAGATCTTTGAAAGATACTCGTGACAATCAAAATTGTCTGATTCTACTTCCAGATTGTTTCTTATTTAATAATTATTTCACAATTTACTGCTGCCGACGAACAAAAGGCATGCCTAATATAATCCAATTTGTGGCACGTAAAGACGCCTCAATTGACAACTAACATGCGAGTGTTTTTGCAACAAGATCAAAGTGTAATTGTGTATTCATTATTCATTAGCTTTATGGCGATATGAAAATCGGTGGGTCAACTAGTGTATTATACTTTATTCTCACTACAAAGTGATCCCATCATAAACTAGTCTGTTAAAATAAATGTCTTGACGGACCCCTAGACGAGAAGCGAGTGTCCTTGTATTTTCCTTCGACGTTTTCTTCTATTAATTATTCGTCTATTTCGTTTTAGGGATATCGCTGTGCATTTGTCTGAGAAAAATAATCTGTACTTATGTGTATATACTTTCTTAAGGAATATATTATAACCTTTCGAGACTGGCTGAATGACGAAAGTCTATGCCACAAAAAAAAATCGTAAACCTAATTGTAATTAGGACGTATATAAATAATTCTATTCTATTATCGAATTTTTATTTGTGGCTGTGGATGCAGAGTGAAAAGAGTATGTGGAAATACTTACACATATGCAGCGGAGACAAGGACCGATACAAGAAAGACGAAGCAACAAATCAACAATATCGAAATGAAAGTATTAAGATCAATAGTAGGCATATCATTAAGAGACAGACAAACCAACAGAAGTATACGCGAACAATGCAAAATTCAAAATATTAACAGGTGGATAAAAACAAGAAAAAAAAAACTAGAACGAACATGTAAACCGAATGGGACCAGATAGATTAGCGAACATCTGTAAAAACAACAAGCTGTATAGCAGAAAACCCGTTGAAAGGCCGTCAAAAAGGTGGAAAGATAATGTAGAGTCAACAACGACTGAAACAGAATAAAAGGCAGACAAACAGGAGTAATCCTAGTCGCGCGAAGAAGAAGAAGAAGAAATACATGGTTCCCAATGGCGATAGCTTTTTCTTCAAGATCAAGAAATATTTTGCATATCTTCATCGATGTTATCAAGTAACCTTGTTCTGGGACTTGCTATTCTTCTCTGACCAATGGTTCTATCAAGGAGCATTTCTCTAGCTGGGTCATTTTGTTCCATCCGCATTATATGTCCTATCCACCTTAGACGTCCTGTCTTAATATGTTTTACGATATCAGGTTCCTGGTATATTCTATAAAGTTCAAAGTTGTATGGTCTTCTCCATACTCCATAAATTCGCCTTGGTACTTTTCTTTCGAAACATCCTAATATGTTTTCATTATTTTTTGTTAGAGTCCAGGTCTCTGAACCATATTTTAGGACTGGGCGTATTATTGTTTTGTAGGGTTTTATTTTTGTGATTCTTGATGTAATTGTGAATTTAATGAGGAAATTAAGCTCAAAATAGCATCTGTTGTCCATGCAAATTCTGATTTGTAGTTGCGTGCTTATTTTCTATAATTCTTTTATTGGTGTTTATTATTAAACCCATTTTTGTAGCTGATTTTTTAATGCTACTGTTACGATAAATAATGACTCATCTAAACTGTAAACATATTTTTTTAACAAGTAATACCCAAGCGGGTCCCCTCTTATACCTGCGATTGGAACTCTTCAAAGAAGGGCGAATAAATTCGTTGGCGACCGAAGATCAAAGAAGCTTCGAGATAAACAAAGTGAGGTTCTGCGAGCCGCTATGAAACCGGTCTGGTGTTCCCTTTCATTTGAGAAGGGTCAGCACAGGTCAACATCCGCCCGCTTCGAGATTCCAGGCTAACGGCTGTTTGATATAAATAGAGGAATTCTCATGGTGTTAGTTAGTCTGAAAATATAATCGAGTCGAGTTTTGAAATGTTACGCGCGTATTGTCGGGATAAAAAAAATATAATAAATGTTGTAAATAAATTATATAATTATAGTGTGAAATAAATTAGTATGATATTATACAAATAAAGACTTTGACAAACTGAGATTAGTTCTCGACCTTTCGCCAACACTAGGGGTTAGCATCTTCTGGAGACGTTACTGCTTCGCTTGTACGCTGAAACTGACGCCGCGTTCAAGCAAGCAAGCAAGCAATTTAATTAAACCCAGCCTGTGAGAAATGTTCACCCCTAAGAATTACGTTCGGGTGTAACAATTCATTGGAGCGAGGTGTATTAACTCGAGTAAAAACAGGAGTCACTCCACCGCGCTCGAATGCTCCAGACCATCCCTTTCCCCCCTATAGCACTCTGATGCGCGATAGGGGCACAACTATCAGCCAAATGCTCTTCATGTGGAGATCCTGGGTAATAGAATCCCAACATGGTTTCCTAACCGAATTCAAAACTCAGGACAGCGCATTGTCGCTATATTCCTGTTATCTTAATGTTGCTTATCCGCGAACTAAAATTGCTTACTTGGGCCTCAAGTCTCCGCTCTGAGTCCCAGCTCAGTTCGGCGACTTGGTGCTCAAGGGGTTGGGCCATACATGCCCGAGTTTTTAGTGGTTTTTGTTAATATTTTTTTGTGGCTTGCGCCGGTTTTTGTTAGTAGTTTTTTGATTTTTTTGGTGGTTGAAGCCGTTTTTTGGATTTTTTTTGTAGGATGCCTGAAACATAAAATCAGAATTCCAGTCCACGCTGTACGTTGCGATTGTCCACAAGGGTTATGAGCTACGAACTATCTTCATTGTGCGTTGTTGTTGTTTTTTGAAGTGTTTTCTCTCTGGTGTTTTGTTTTCTCTCTGGTGTGATGACGCCGCGTTGTACTGCGGAGGCCATATTTATATTTTCTACTGGCCTCCCCCCCACTGGTTTTGGCATAAGGGGGCGTGTCGTCGTTTGTACTAGCCTTTCTTTCTTCGCGTTTTGCGGGAAGGGTTTAGGTAGGTCCACAGAATCTCTGACTGAAGCATTTCGGTCGTTAAGAGCATCTGCACACAGAATGGGACTAAATACAAATGTTCAAAAGACCAAATATATGTGTTGCACTAGGTCAAGCAACCCGACACCTACACGAATAATAATTGATAACCTAGAACTGGAAGGTGTTGACACCTTCATATATTTAGGGTCGCTGCTAACCAAAGATAACAACGTCAGTGAAGAAATCAAAAGAAGAATAGTGCTCGCCAATAAGTGTTACTATGGCTTAAGAAGATAGATGGCCTCAAAAATACCTAGAAAAATTAAACTGACTGTATACAAAACACTAATAAGACCAGTGCTAACATATGGTTCAGAAACTTGGACACTAACACAGAATGACCAAGAATTGCTCAAACGTTTTGAGCGAAAAATACTAAGACGAATATATGGAGGCATAAAAGAACAAGGTTTGTGGCGCAGGTGTTACAATTTTGAGTTGTATAGAAGATTTGGAGAACCTGACGTTGTCAAATTCATTAAGGTCGCACGCCTCAGATAGATAGGTCATGTAATCAGACGAGAGGAAGATGCCATAGTCAGAAAAGTTTTTGACCGAAGAGGGCCGATCGGACAACGAAGAAGAGGAAGACCGAGACTTAGGTACCAAGACAACCTAGAAAATGATTTGAAGTCTATCGGAATTAGAGCATGGAGAAGAGTTGCCAGAGACAGGGGCGAATGGAGGATTGTTCTGAAGAAGGCTTTGGCTCATACAGAGCTGTAACGCCACTGATGATGATGATTTAAATGGTTTAGTTTTTTTCTTTTGTGTATCCCCTTTTCTTCTCTTCTCTTTTTTTGGAGATTCTCTCAGTTGTTCTAGTTCGTCGGTAAGCATCTTTCTGCAGGCTTCATTTTTTTTATTGCATTCTTGCATTAATCGTCAAACCAATGATTTTTACGGGCACAAATGTCTGTTCCTATTTAAACAAAATTTCTCTTGTTCTTAATTTATTTCAATAAAAATCACACTTCCTGAATAGTTATTAAAATTTATTATTTTTATTTAATCATTTTATATTTTTACGGCTAGTCTTTGGTAATTGTATACAATTACCGGTAAAAGTAGATAATTGAAAATAATTTCCTTCATTTACCGTCGACTTTGGTAATTTCATACAATTACCGGTAATTGTATAAAATTATCAATTACCTACCCTTACCGTAACATATCTATATTATAGATGCCTTCGAGACTAATTAAATAAGAAGAAAAAATATACAAACAATATTAATATAAGAAAATTAATATGTTTACAATCATAACTAATTTAATTATCATTGATTAGCTCCCGATTAAATGGCGTACTGTCTTTCAATTCAAGCGGCAACAATCATGTCTTCAGCGAAGTAATCGGCTAAACAGTACAACCATGTAATTAATATGAAATTATTCTCGACAACTCGGCGTATATACCGATAGGAAGATGGTAATGAGTACCTGTGGCCGCGTTGATCCGGTCGTATGATATATTAATCTCGAAGGACCTCATATACACATCACTATATCCCCTGGAGGACTGAATACTCATCAATATATTCAATAATTCACCCTTTGATTAGGGAATGTTTAATAATTGCTATTTGCAAGGTCTTAATTAGCATTTAAGCTCACATATCATTTCGATATAGATTGCGCTTTAAATATTATCCTCGGTATATTGGTCGACAGAATGCAGAGGTGTACTGAATTGCTTTAGTCAAATATTTCAAATGGTTTAAGGAAAATCGAAATAAATAGTATACCATATACAAAGCAGCTGCATTTGGCTACTCAAAACAACTGAGAACGTGCAAAACGTGTACAATTTATGCGGTAGTCATATAAATAGCAAATGACACAGTAGAAATTACAATTTCTTCTAGTGTCTGAGTATAGTTGCTGTATGTAGTTTCTCCAATATTGAAGTAGATCCTTGAGATCAGTATAATCAGTAGAAGTGAAGTAGATCCTTGAGATCAGATCAGTCATAATTTATTGTCCTTCATAATACTGTTAAAACTGCAAGGTTTTGTATGACCTGTCACTTCTTTAACGAGTTTGTGTATATTAAAGTGGTCATGTTTTTCTTCCAATTCCTCCATTTCTGCACACCTGTCTAGCAGCCACTGTTCTTTAGCTTTGCGACACTCTTTTCGTATTTGTCGGTTAATCTGCTGATGTTTGGTTCGGTCTTTGTTTTAAAATGACCTACGGTCGTCCATCATTAATAATATTCTGTCAGTATCCATTGTAGTGTTGGTCGTGTGTGTTTTGGTGATTTTCTTGTGATTGGATGGCTACGCTGTCCTGTTTTAGGCTTTTGCCTCTTTAGGACGTGTTTTCCTTGGTGTGGGTGTATGGCAGTGGAATTGGAATGTGTCCACTGGTGTGCTGCGTGGTGTTTGTTGGTGGTTGTTGCTGCTCGCTAGTCCTGGACAATCGGGGGCGAAAGAGATGCAAGTGAAACGGTTCCTTTTAGAATTTTTGGTCTAAAACAAAATTAGTAAGTATATGAAAATGTTTATAAGTTTATTAATTTAGTAAATTTAAAAAATTATTGTATGAATATCGCGACGCGTGAGGGCAGCTGTGGACTGGTACCTCAAAAAATCGACGGGGTATCGTTGTGCAATGGGATCGGAAAACCACAGAAAACCGATCCCCCCCCCATGTCAGTTCAAAGTGAACTTTCGGTATTATAATAAGCGACGGTAAAAGAGGGGAGTTGCCTCCTGTATGTCAATGTATTCGTCATGGAGCCGTTGCTGGCGAGTTCCAGCAGAATAGCGGGTAGGAATGGGAGTTTGGGTTTAGGTTTTCTTCTGTATACATTGCCGAGGGAAGGGCAGGTAGTTTTGAGGATGCTTTGGGCTCTGAGGTTTTGGCCCCGGATGGTGCGAATTGTATAACTCCTGCTCAGAGAGGAAAGCCTCTCATTGATGGGCTGGATATTCGACAGGCGATGAATGAGTGCAGAAGGATAGTCGGTCGTTTTCTGTTTAGTTTACGTAAGATTCTCCTTTCCAGCGTAAGTAGTCTATTGTTGAGATGTTTGGGCATCACAGCACAAATGCAAGATCTGTACTCGATGACCGGTGTCATAAATGTTTTGTATGTATGGATAAGTGTACGTGAGTGTGTGCGGCCGAATCTGCCAGTAAGAGCGTTGAGAAGTCCGAGTCGGCTCCTAACCTTATTACAGGTTCTGTCAGTATCGTCACTCCAGCGTAACGTTTGCGTAAACAGCACTCCGAGATATTCGACCTGGTTTCGGAGACAGAGTCGTTCTCCCCATAAACTCAAATTGTGCCTTTCGGTGATGATAGGTGTGATGTATTGGCTGCGATAAGGGTGCCTGAAAAGGATCATCTGTGTTTTGTTAGGATTTGGTGTCACTCTCCATCTCTGACACCATTGTTCAACCAGGAGCAGATGATTTAGAGCGAACCTAAGTGTAGAGTCGACGTGTGGTGTTGTTGTAAGGAGTGCTGTGTCGTCTGCGTATAGTAGAGTAGTTGTATTGGTATATTTAGGGTTAAGGAAGTGGCTGTTGTATATTGTGTAGAGTATTGGTGCCAACACGGAACCCTGAGGGACTCCCGCTGTGGGAGTGAAGGATGTAGAGAATCGATCACGCTCCTTGACTGTGATCCGCCGTTGAGAGACATATCAGTGGATGAGTCTAACGAATGGAATTGGTAGCCCGATGCTCAAGAGTTTCTTGATCAGTCCCACATGCCAGACTTGGTCAAAGGCTTTTTGAACATCGAGGAAGATACCTAGTGACAATTTGCCGTCGTTCAGACTTTATGTAAGGTGTGTGACGATTTCTGTCAATGCCGTTTTGGTTGAGTACCCTTCTCTAAAGCCGAATTGGTAAGGTGGGATGATATTGTGTTCTGTGGTGAAGTCTACGAGTCTTTCTTTAAAGATTCTCTCCTAGACTTTCGCCAGGACGTTAAGGAAAGATATCGGCCTATAAGAGTGTGGGTCGGTACGCGGCTTGCCTTTTTTCAAAAGCATAGTTGTGTAGGCTACTTTCCAAGGTTTTGAGAAGCAGTCATCCAATTCTTCTTTTTGTACTTGTGGGAAGCGATCAGAGACTTGGTGGTGGTTACGATAGCTTTTTTAATACTATTCCATTTGTCTTCTATTTTGGCCTGTTGTTTAGATCTTGCCGTGATATCCGCTATTGCCTCATTTAATTTCTCTGTGACTTTTAGTTTAAAGGGATTGTGATAAGATCCGATATCTGTTCCAGGGTACGTTTTTACTCCTTGCAATCCATTTCTGTATCTCCGATTAATCAATAAAAAATCAATTTGATTTCTTAGGATGTTGTCATGCGTATGTTGTGAAGAATGCCAGATGTAGAGTCTCACCAGAGCCAGGTATTCGCAATGACTAATTTTTCTTCTTGACAGAACTGGATTAGCATATCACCTCCCCCGTTTCGATCTCCTAAACCAATGTCACCTACCTTCGCATTGAAATCTCCCATGATTATAAGTGTCTGGTTTTTCTTGATCAGTTTCATTAACTCCTTAATCTCTCTGTACAATTGTTTTACTTCATTTACAAGGTTGGTGCATAGATTTGTATAATGTTAAGTCAACAGGATCGGCTTGGACTTGTAGTAGTGCTGCCCTAGCTGAGTATGCCACGAACTTCCTTACTGATTTGTTTGAGGCTGTGTTAACTAGAAATCCATCATCATCATATAACGGGGGTCCTACGGCGATTGCCGCTTCCCGCATTTCAGCCTCCATCTTTTCCAATCTCCCTCTTCTAAGCCTCTAGATTGCATTGTTTTTGTAATTTCTCTTTTCCAGGAATTTGGTGGTCTTCCCCTTTTCCTTCTTTCTGGCGGAACATACATTAAGGCTTTCTTTGGCCACCGCTCCTCCTCCATTCTCATCACGTGACCATACCATTGTAATTGCCTTCCTTGTATTCTATCTGAAAGAGTATCTCTAATTCCTGTACGGTTTCGTATTTCCTCATTCCTGATTCTTTCCATTCTCGATACTCGACATGACCTTCTAAGATAATCCATTTCCACAACGTCTACTTTATCTCGTTCATTCTTTGTCATCGTCCAACATTCGGCACCATATGTGGTAATTGGTTCTACAATTGCTCTGTATACGCGAAGTTTGGTATGCATCTTTATTTTATTAGACCACAGTAATGAATTCAGTATTCGGATGCATTTTTTCCCTTGGGTTATTCGGTTTTGTACATCTATCTTAACTCTGCCATCTGCTGATATGATGCTTCCTAGATATTTATACTGGTTGCAGCCTTTTATGACTGCGTTTTCAAGCCTCAGATCTGTGGTATTTCCTCCAATTTTTAAATATTCTATTTTGCTTATGTTTACAGTAAGCCCCCATGTGGCATATTCCAACTCCGTTATAATGATGGGGTAGGTTATTTCCTGAGTAATACAGGGTCGCTTTTTCTTTAGTACATTTACCACTGTTAGGCCATCTGATTTTTTCTTTATCTGGTTTGTCTGTAAGGTACGAATCATTTTCAGTTTTATACAATTTAGTAAAGTATATAATGTTACTTAGAAACAGTAATCAACAAAAGATGGAAAACTGTTGTTAAGATCGAAAAGGATCTTAACAACAGAATGGAAAACACAGGAAAACTATTCCAAGCACCAAATAGAGGATTCCTTAATAACAAAGAAATATCAACAAAGGCCAAGATGACAATATAAAAAACAATATATAGATCTACAGTGACATATGGAGCAGAAAATTGGATATTAAACAAAAGATATCAGAGCAGAATTCAGGCAGCAGGGATGAAATACCTCAGAAAAACGATCGGAGTACAAAGAACTGATAGAATCAGAAATGAAGAAATGAGAGAAAGACTCAAAATCAAACCGATACTTGAGTCAATCAAGGAGAAAAAATTGGCATGGTTCGGACATCTAACCCGGATGGACAATAATAGACAAGTAAAAAGAGTGTGGGCCGCCAAACCAATAGGGAAGAACAGAAGAGGAAGACCCATTAAAGAATATAATAGTGACATCTCGCAGATACTGCAGAGTAAGGGTAAGACTTGGCAGGAAGCAACACAGATGGCATCCAATAGGAAGGAATGGAAAAAGTTGGTTAAGAGCGGACACCTCAGAAGACTGTAAAATATTGTAATTTAATGAATTGTATTATAAACGGCCGAACACCGAAAGGTACAAATGGGTCTACTGATTAAGTAAGTATGTATATAATGTTAAGCCTTTATTATTCAAAATGAATTTAACAAAGAAAAAAGTTATTTTCACATTTTTTGTTTCTGATCTTCTATTTCTAACGCTGGTTCCGGCTCTGTAGCTGTTGACCAATAACGAAATTCTGTAATTCGAAATTATGAAATTGCATTTCATTAGTCCCTCAACAATTATTGTTTTGAAAATCGGCTTGATTTATGTTACATGCCATTGCTATTGTTTTTTAATGTTCATTGTGCTAAATATAATCGTAATAGGATTCGAATTTACTTATTTTGTATCAAATTATTGTCGCATCGAGCGTTATCATTTACCAAATTGCATTTAATCGTTGATATGATGGATGTATATTTAATCGTGGTATTAAACTCTTTATTTATATTTAAATAGATTATTTTTAAGTTAAAGTATTAAAATAGATTGCTACTAAAACCTTTACAACACAAAACACAATCACATCTATGGATTATGTACATGATGTATATTTTGGATATAAAGATTAAATTATTCGTTACTCAATATATTTATTACAAATGTTATAACACTTCTAGTCGGTCAGATAGCCAAGCGGGCTAGGCGGCCGATTCTCATTCGCTTCACTGTCGAATTGTCCAGTGGATGTGGGTTCGAGCCCCAGCTATGTGCACAGAAAAATAAAAAAGGCTAACGCAGCAGTTTAAAATTCTAGATGAATCTGCGGCTTAGACTAGAATATGCTGGTGTCTGATCGGCCTTTGGGGGAGCAGTACAGCAAGAGATAAGGGCTTGCGGCTCAGTGATACTTCTCATTAAATCCCTACTGGAAGGGCGAGGTGCCTAAATACTGGTATATATATACAAGAATTACTGGATATTAGTGACTGTCAATATAAACAAACAACACAGTTTATTAGGGTTGCAGTCAGAAAATTGGCCGGGATGTTAATGAAACACTCTTATGACTTTTTGTCTAGCTTTCGGAATGGTTTTATTCCTTTTTCAAGACACTGTTATTAATGTTGAGTGTATATGCTTTTATAAATAATCTCAACGACTAGTAAGTTGCACTGAAGATTTGTGATATTTTATAAATATTTACATTTTTTTTTCTGATTAGAGTGTCTTGAAAAAGGAATAAAACCATTCTGAAAGCTAGACAAAAAGTCATAAGAGTGTTTCATTAACATCCAGGCCAATTTTCTGACTGCAACCCTAATAAACTGTGTTGTTTGTATATATATACAAGGATTACTGGATATTAGTGACTGTCGATATAAACAAACAACACAGTTTATTAGGGTTGTAGTCAGAAAATTGGCCGGGATGATAATGAAACACTCTTTTGACTTTTTGTCTAGCTTTCGGAATGGTTTTATTTCTTTTTCAAGACACTGTAATAAGAAAAATATGTAAATATTTATAAAATATCACAATTCTTCAGTGCAACTTACTAGTCGTTGAGATTATTTGTAAAAGCATTGACACTCAACATTAATAACACACATATAAAATATAAAATAAAAAATAATGGACAAAATACATTCTAAATTTTTTTTTTTAATTAGGTACAGATAGTAAAACTTAGTTTGTCATCTTATACTGGTGTGTTTTAACTCTGACACATAGAGAACAAAAAAAAACCCTATGATTAAAAAGTAATTAGGTGTACTTAATATTATATTTCTTTTTAAGAAATACTAGAGGCCCATCTAGTTGATTTTAATTTTTAAACCTGTCTTAATGGTATGCAACATGTTATGCATATAAGTGTAATTTATAATGTACAGGTAGATATTAATTTTATTTTGGATGCTTTTCCAGTAAGTAACAATAAATGTTGCTCAGTTTATGTATGCCAGACTTTTTATTGATGCAAGATGTACTAGATTTTATGGAACACATTTCCAAGAACACACGTTTTGAATGGTTCCTTTCCTTTGCCAAAATACAGGAATCCCCGAAATTAAAATTATGTTTCAACGTTAACGCATGTTCTGTCAATGCACATGCATTTATTTTTTAGGTTTTTATATCGCTACGATGTGAGATCATTGCCATCTGTATTTTGCAAATTGCGGCTATAAAAAGATATATGGTTGTTGTGTTTAATTACTACGTAGATTTTTCAGCGATGAAGTTCTTCGCCTTCCTATTCCTCGTTTTCCTTCTGCTTTTCCTTGAATAATAAATTGCAGTAACCCATATCTTTCACTGTTCCTCATGGTGGGACCAAGATATTCAATTTTGGCTGTTTTGATTGGGGTTAACTCTTTTCCGTTTTGCATTCTCAATAAAACGTCCTGGTTAGTAACGTGGTTAATATAGGATATCTTCAGGATTCTACGATAAAGCCACATTTCGAAAGCCTCAATTCTCTGACAGTCGACGACTCAATTCCGTACAACAGTATAGGAAAGATATAACATCGTAATAACCTGATCTTTATGGTTACTGATAAATCATGGCATTTGAATAGCTTAGCCATTTTTTGAAATGCAGATGTTGCTTTCTCTATCCCAGATATATTTCCAGGGAATGGTCTCAGTTTTCATTGACGTTCGTACCAAAGTAGGTGTATGTTTTTACTCTTTCTATTGATTGACCATTAACACTGATTCTTTCAATTTGCTGTTCCTTTTTAGAGATCATCATACATTTTGTTTTCTTAATGTTCAGTTAAAGTCCATAACTCGGACTCTTTTATGCGATTCTATTCATTAACGCCTGGAGGGCCTCATAACTGTCAGCGAATACCACCGTGTCATTCGCATATTTGATGTGATTGATAAATTCTCTGTTAATTCGAATTCCAGCATCAACGTGTTCTACTGGTTCTTGAAAGATTTCCTCAGAGTATAAGCTAAACAGCAAGGGTGATAGTATACATCCCTGTCGGACGCCACGTCTGATTTTGATATGATCGGATCCTCCTGCCTCTGTACGGATCGACGATGTTTGATTCCAGTGAAGATTGCTAATAATTCTTAGATCACAAGTGTTTATTCCAATATTTGTTAATATCTTAATCAACTTGTCGTGTTTTACTGTATTATAACATACATATACCTAATACTGTAATTCCTTAATCTTATTAAGACCAGGACGTTAAGCAACATCTGAAAGAAACGAGGGGAGAAATTCTTCGAATATCCCTAAGGATATTCAAGAGAAAAACGCCTACCGTTCCATCCATCAGAATGGTGCTCTGCCCGTCTGTTCAGCCCTGGATTCGTTCCCTGTTTATTTTCTCCCCACAACAATCCCAGAAAGGTACAGGAAATAAAAAAAACTTACGAAGTCATAGTAAAGGTATATTTATTTATTAAATAAAAATAAACAGTAATATTTCACTATTTACAATTAGACCGAGATCTAGAAGATACTTCCTACCTTTAAGTTCGAGTATTCTGATAAACTAAAAATATCTAAATTTCCCATTAAGAGTTTTCGTCGCGAATTGACGGCATGCCGGTAGCATCGAGGACGGTCTGAACTCCCTTTTATTATCTTAATTTTGGGTACCGAAATTCCCAACTGAATAAATCTCGAACAGACAAAAACAATTCCGTTCCATTAATTTTGGAAATAATCGCCTATCAGGAGAGACAGAAGACCAAGTTTTGTGCGTGGGAGCTACGGCCGTTTCTGCGACTCAGTGGCTTGCTTTAATACTCTACTCAAAACTTCGTTTGTTTATTGAATCGTGCCACACATAGGATTAAAAAATACGAAAAGAAAACCTGTCAAAATGATTAGTTGATATGACTAAAATATATAAATATATCCTTTTAATTTTTTTTATTATATTAAGTAATCAGGAGGCACACGAAAGATGAATAAACAAAATAGTATACTTAATATAAATATGTATATATATATATATATATATATATATATATATATATATATATATAAAACCTAGAGCTAAGGTTATTACTACAATTATAAAAATTAATATTAAACTCACCAGTCATCCGGGTTGAACCGCGTCGATATCCATTGGGCCGAGCTTTCGACATCCTCTCTGATGTCTTCTTCAGGGCTTCCGAGGTCTTAGTCTCCCGAGCCCCCAGACTCTACTACACTCACTAGTCACTGCACTACTGGTAGTGGTACAGTACAGTTTACAGTGTACAGTGGTACAGTTTTCTCTGGGTATAAGAGATTTTTTGATGTCTGAAGGTAGAGTAGACTTATTTATGATGGATTTGGTCGTTTTTTCTAGATAGGTGGTGGGATCGTTTGGGACGCGTTTGTATTCTGTGGAATTGAGAAGTTCGAACATTTTGTCGAAAAATCATCCCGAATTCCAATGATATACGGCCTTCCAAAAATCCATAAGCCCAATGTCCCCCTAAGACCCATCGTCAGTGCATACAACTGCCCCACTCAGAAATTGGCAAAACATCTCGCTTTATCCTTACAACCATTAGCCGAAAAAGCTTCGTCTTTTGTCAAAAACTCTTTTCATTTTATTGATCTTCTGAAAAATATTTCTATTTCACCCTCAGATATACTAGTTAGATTTGATATTGTTTCTTTGTTCACCAACATTCCCGTCGATGAAACCATTTCCATCTTGGACTCTAAACATCAAATCCCCCAAGACACACTATCTCTTATAAAACACTGCATGTCTAATACTTTTCATTCCAAAATCATTTCTATCGTCAAATTAAAGGTGCCCCAATGGGATCTCCCCTCTCTCCCGTAAGAGCTGATATTTTTATGGAACATTTCGAAACAGCAGCCCTGTCCTCATCAAATCTCAAACCCACCTGCTGGTTACGGTATGGTGATGACACTATTGTCATTTGGCCTCATGGTAAAGACACGTTAGATCTCTTCCTCTCCCACCTGAATGGAATACATCCTAGTATTCAATTTACGATAGAAGTTGAGTCTGACGCGTCTTTGCCATTCCTTGATGTCCTTATTCAGAAAAACTTACCTCACAGTTTTTCCTATTCCGTGTACCGGAAACCCACTCATACAAACCGATATCTTAATGCCCAGTCACACCATCACCCTGCCCAACTCAATTCAGTTGTCAACACTCTCATTTCTCGTTCCATAAGACTTAGCGAGAACAATCATAGATCATCCGAAATTAATTCAATAAGGCAAACACTCTTACAAAACGGCTACCACAAAACCCAAATCAATAAGAGCATTTAAAAACATCGAAACCCCATTCCATCCAAAAAAGAAACCTTGCCGCCGGATCAACCCAAAATCTTTCTACCTTTTATTAAAGGCGTCACTGACAAGATCAGTAGAACTCTTCTTCCTCTAAATATCAAAACCATTTTCACTACTCACTCTAAGTTGTCCAATCTCGTCAGATCCGTAAAAGACCAAATCCCCAATGAAGACCATGGTGTCTACGAGATACCTTGTTCCAGTTGCCCACGTACATACATCGGACAGACAAACCGACGAATCCATAACCGTATTTACGAACATTCTATATCTGTCAAACATTCCGATACTACTTCAGCCCTAGCCCAACATCATATTCAAACAGGCCACAAAATAGATTTCGAAAAAGTAAAAACCATCGCCCCCATCCGCTCCTTAAAATCAAGAATCATTCGTGAAGCTATCGAAATCGAAAAACGACCTAACAGCTTAAATACTTGCAGAATCCTTATTAAAAATACAAAAATTAAGTATTTTAGGTACGTATTTACCTATCTTATATATGTCCATATTAAATTTGGAATATTTGTAAATGACCACGCCAATGGTTGAAAACTAAGTCTTTAAAAGTTTCAGGGTAGTGGTAACTCTGGAAAAAATAACTTCAATAAAATTAATCAAACGTGCCTAATCTGTCTATAAATTTCTCATTGGCGTTTTGTCTCTAGAAAAAATCCCTTTCAAAATAAAACTTTTCTCACTATAATGAGAGTTATTACTGCTTACCGTGTCTATTTGGAGATCCTTTGTAATTTGATTGCCGAATTGATGTTATGTATAGAGCAATTTAGGTTATATTCGGAGTTTCCAAAGATTTTGATGTACAATTTTAAATTAATTAGAAACGATTGAAATAGTTTCTTTATTTTATAAAAATATTAATAAGAATACCGGAAACAAAAAGTAGAATTAAATTAAATTGGATAATTAATATAAAAAGGAATATTATGTTACTTAAAAATATTCGATACCACTTTAAATGCTTTGTATGTACTCTGCATATCCTCTCAATTTGGAAATCAATTGAGATTGATGGAGATTATGAAATTGAAATATAAAAAAATTGAAAAATCGCAAATAAAATCACGAAATCATATTAGAACGCTGCATAGGGTTAAATCCCGTATAAAACATATAGAAACAAAGCACGCTTATCATCAGGTAATTCTTCAGCTAGGATATTTTCTTGTAAGGGCTCTTTCTTTAAGTAATCCTCTTGGAATATTTTGTTTCAGATGTGCCAATCCTGAGAATTAGTATCCGCCATCGACCACCTTTTTTGAGACTTTAACTGAAACGCCCTCTAGCGCCCTCTTTTAATTTATGGGAACTAATTTTTTTTTTGTTTAATTCAAAGATAAAATATTATTTAAAGTAAAATATGTACGCTATCTTCTTCTTTTCATCTCTCGCATATTATATTTGTTAGTATTATGCCTGATGTTTCCTATTTAGCTAAAAGCTAGCTCTAATTCACAGTTATCACTATTAGCGTATCCGGGAACGAAAGCTTTTGAAATTTGACAGAATTAAAAATTGCATCGTTATTTCTCTTGCACACTAGATATGTGATCCCGAATATATAATCCGGATCCAGCATCTGGCGATACTAATGTAATTCATTCCCTGGCAATTCCCTCGGGCTCATTTCAACCAAAATGCACACAATTTGAATTTTAAGTACAGGGCTGGCGTACAAATCCCACTAAAAATGGTGTATGTAAAAGAGTAGTCAGTGATGTTCCAATATAAAAGCCTTTTAAAATAAATGTAAATATATGCTTTAATAATTGTTGAACTAATCTGTTGTTTACGCTATTTGCTCGTTTAGTAAATTTAACATACATTACAATTTAAATATAGTATTTTGAATATAGCATTACTTTTCCATTGTTGGTATTAAATCCTCAATTTTGGAGAACCAACACCGCTAAAAACTTCGATTAGGTTTTATCCCGTCATTGTTCGCGTATCAGGAAAAGATGCGATTATTCTCCTATGAGTGCTGCGCTCAGTCGCGATTTTCTTCGCATTTAATAATTATGTTTTATTAGAATATTCAATAATTAACGAAATTTTTATTAGTGGTCAATAACATAAGTGTATGTACTTTTTATTAATAAAATAATACATATAGAAAAATTGTATAACATAAAAGAAATGTAAACACTTTATTCATTCTAATAACATTTATTGTGGCATATTTGACATATTGTAATTACTCTTAAATTACTGTTAAAAATCACAATGCTAAACAAGTTAGAAGCATTCGAATTGTGGTGCTATAGACGAATCCTAAAGATATCGTGGGTTTCGCACACTTCCAATGAAGATGTTCTTCAAATGATCAATTCAGAACGTCTGCTCACAAACACCATAAAGAGGAGAAAAACAGAATACTTCGGCCATATAATTAGAGGACCTAAATACCATCTCATCATCATTTTGGCTTTACAACCCTGTGTGGGTCCTAGCCTCCCCAAGAATTTTTCTCCAGTCGTCCCTATCCATCGCCTCCCTCCGCCAAGCACGTATTTCCATATTTCTCATGTCTTCATCGATGTTATCTAGGAATCTTGTTCTGGGTCTTCTTCTTCTTCTTTGACCAATAGGTCTATCAAGGAGCGTTTTTCTAGCTGGGTCGGTTTGCTCCATCCGCATTACATGGCCTACCCACCTCAGACGTCCTATCTTAATGTGTTTTACGATATCTGGTTCCTGGTATATTCTATAGAGTTCGAAGTTGTATCGTCTTCTCCAGACACCATTTTCATTTACCATTTACCATAAATACCATCTACTTCGCCTTATAATACAAGGAAAAGTGGAAGGAAAGAGATGGATTGGTCGAAAGAAACTTTCATGGCTGCGTAATATTAGACAATGGTGTGGTTCCACAGTAGAAGAATTATTTCGCGCAGCAGCCGACAAAGAAAGGTTTTAGGAAATTGTAAACATGATGACGGCCAACGTCTGAATACGGACACGGCACCCAAAGAAGAAGAAGAATTACTCTTACTAAATACTCCATTTTTATTTTATACATTTTATACTCCATTTGCTGTTTATTTGTTATTGCGTTTGGGGAGATTAAATTGCGGTGGATTAAATATTAAGACGTAAGTATAAATACTTATATTTTATACATGTATATACTTTGGTCATATTTAATACCGACCTGTAATCAATTTGAATATACAAATACAATGGCGCAATTCTCTACAATTTGTACCGCAGCAGCCGACTTTGAATTTAAAATTTAATTCGGAAAGCAATAAATCCAAATCTGGGAAGACGCCAATTAGAATGACTGTTCTGGCGATGGAGATGGAGAGTATTCGAAAGGATTCTATGCTGTAGTATAATACCGAAGAGTGTGTATGGGGAAAGTGTTGGCAGTGAAGTAATTTATGGGTTTTGTGGCTAAAGGAGACACTATTACTTTTTGGGGAGCGTATATCAAGATAGAACTTGGCTCTGGAAAGACTATATATTAAAGTATCAAAGGAGAATGTAAAATTTAAAATAAAAGAGTACTAGTGTAAGAAACTGCCTTTAGAAATTAAAATTACGGTCTTATGTAGTTGAATATTTAACTGTCCTTCCATTTGTTTTTATATACAGGGTATTTTTATATATAGAGTTTTGGTATACAGGGTATTCCAAAATGTTTTTGTCAGCCTTTATTTCAGGGATTAATGAATGTTTTTATTTGAAAATTGGGAAATGTTAATTGGGCCAAAAATACTATCAATAGATATATACATAAGTCGCCGTTTGAATTTTAAACGAGACAGTCGATATTACCGGAATTCTGCTTATCTTTAGTTAAATATAAAAATAAAAATAAAAATCTAATTTTTTGTCGTGAAACAAATTAAGTGATAAAAAAGAAAATAGACTTCGCTTTTACAGCGATAAACCAGCATATCCTGACCCCAGTGAATTTACTGATGAAGATAGTGAAGATAAAAACTGTGGAGGAACATTTAATAACCTAAACAAAAATATGTTGGATACGGAATCAAAAGCTATAATTCAATAAGAAGAAGAAATAAAGATCGACAAAGAAAATATAAATCTACACAAAAAAGAGGCAGATATTGAAAGTGCGACACAATTTCAGAAAGAAGAAGGTACGGAAGAGATTGAGATGGAAACAGAAATAGAGACACAACATGAAGAAATTCAAGATATTCAAGTGGCATCTACTGAGAGTCGTGCAAAAAGTGTAAGTTTCCTATCACGGACATGGATTCAGGGAGATTTCTTCTTCTTCAGATGCAAATCCACTAATGGATGTTAGCGATCACATTTTCCATTAATTCTTTATTTGTTCAATGCCTTATGTTTCGGAGCCAGGACATTTTCTTGCATCCCATTCCTCTCTTGCCTTCAATTTTACCCTCGATTATAAGTTGGAGGAACTGGTATTTTTCATTTCGCATGATGTGACCTAGATACGCCGTTTTCCTTTTCTTGATGGTTTCAAAAAGTTGGCGTTCTTGGTTTATTCTTTTAAGGACATCTATATTTGTGATTTTCGCTGTCCATATTATTTTTAGGATACGGCGATAGAGCCACATTTCGAAAGCTTCTAATCTGTTTATATCCCTCGTTTTGAGTGTCCAGCCCTCTACGCCATATAGTAGCACTGACCACACGTAGCACTTAGTAAACCTTAGTCTCAGTTGAAGATCGAACTCTGAACAAGTCAGTACCTTCTTGAATTTTACGAAAGCTTGTCGAGCTTGCTTAATGCGACATTTTACTTCCCTGTACGATGCCCAGTCTTCAAAAAGCCACGATCCCAGGTATTAAAATTTACTCACTCTTTCAATGGACTTAGTATTCAGTATTATGGTGGAGTTTTCAAGTGCATCCAAGTTTCTGGAGATGACCATACATTTGGTTTTTTTGGTATTAATCTCTAATCCCATTCGCTTACTGTATTCTCCGATTATAGTGACAAGTTGTTGAAGATCGACTATGTTGTCACAAATTAAGACACCATCATCAGCATATCGTATGTTGTTGATCAATACTCCATTCACTTTGATTCACATCTTTGCATCCTCCACAAACTCTTGAAATATGGCTTCCGAATAAATGGTTAATAAAAAAGGGGAACGCACACATTCCTGTCGAACGCCCTTTCTTATATGTATGAGTTTGGATATAGAATTGTCTATTTTTAACTGTGCCGTTTGTTGCCAGTACAAGTTTTCAATGCATCTTATGTCTTTTTGGTCTATATCAACTTTCTTGAGGATCTGCATTAACTTGTGGTGTTGGACACGATCAAACGCTTTTTAGTAATCTAAAAAGCATAGGAACACATCCTTCTTCTGATCGTAACAATTTTGGACCAGCACCTGTGTTGCTACTATTGCTTTTCGTGTTCCTAAACCTTGCCTAAATCCGAACTGGGAGTCACTGATGTCCCATTCACATTTTTTGTATAATCTTTGATGTAGTATTTTTAAGAATATCTTTAAAGTGTGACATTTACAGGGAGATTTACCAGATGAAAATTCCCTTTACTTGGACATTGATTATAAAATAACTAAATGGAGCTCATACACTCCAAAATTGGTACGACGAGAAAAATAAAGTGCTTTTATGTAGGTGGGATGACAATAGCATAGTTACTTTGGCATCGAATTACCATAAAACGACGCCAGTTTATCAAGCGAACAGACCAAAAAAAAATCAAAGTAACACAACCACATCTTATTTGGGCTTATGACGAAAATATGGGAGAAACTGATCGGATGAATTAAAATGTTGCCTATTACAGAACAAATATAAGAAATAGTATTGACCTTTATTTATCTGGAGTCTTGATATTGGATGCTTCAAAAACATTGAGGCATTCGAGATGTGGTGTTACAGGAGAATGTGGAAAATACCATGGACAGAAAGAGTAACAAATCAAGATGTTCTGCTGAAGATGGGGAAGGAATGCGAAGTCATAAAAACCATACAAATGAAAAAACTGGAATATCTGGACCACATAATGAGGGGAGAAAAGTACTCTCTGCTTAGACTCATAATCCAAGGAAAAACCTCGGGAAAGAGAAATGTGGGAAGTAGGAGGATTTCCTGGTTGCGAAATTTAAGGAAGTGGTATGGGTGCAGTTCAATACAGTTGTTCAGAGCTGCAGCCAACAAAGTGAAGATTGCTGTGATGGTAGCCAACTTCCGGATAGGAGACAGTACTGCAAGAAGAAGAAGTCTTGATGTCTCCATACCAAATGCTTGGTTAATTTTCCGAAGAATGGGATACATTATCCCTGAACAACCCGAAATCAATTAACTGCAGTTTCGTCGAAATGTAGAAAAAGCCTTGTTGACGATGTTCGGAACTACTACAAGAAGACCTGGTTCATTTCAATCTTCCATAAACATCATTACAAAAGATGTTGGATTCGACAACCTCGGCCATGTTATTTCTACCCAAGAAAAACGAACCGAATACGTCCTTTTTTACTCAACAATCAATAAAAAATGTATTTATTATAAAGGTACGTTACAGGAAAAATGTTTTATTAAATTTCATAGTAATGCGCAATAATTTTTTATAATATTTGAATGTAAGTTTATTTAAAACTCTTTTGTATGATTTAATAAAACATTTCAAACAACGTATCTTTAAAAAGATTTTTTACATCCTAACTGCATAGTATTGCATTTTCGCAACAGCCAATTATCAAAAAAAAAAAAAAAATTTAATTTTTTAAACATATATTTTTGTTAATTTTGTGACTTTTAGATCATAAATTTTGAGAAATTAAAAAAATAAGCATAAATAGTTCTGGTCATGAATGGGTTAAAACAACTGTATCCACCATTACTTTTAATTATTATTTTTAATTATTCACCAATATAAAATAATGGCACCCACCATTATTTTTTTGAAATCATTTGGTGTATAAATTAAAACAGTAAAGAAAATAGATATCTGCTTAAAAGACGTCATAGATTTGTGACTTTTTGACCTGGAAAACCCTTTTTATCAATCTGTTTATCTTTTCCCCCAAAAATATACGCACAGAATTCATTATCATGAAGCTCTTGGCGCCACCACTATTTTATTCAAATTGATCATTGAAAAACATGAAAAGGTGTCGATGAAGATGTATTTCGGAAACTGATTCATTGATTATTTTATCTAGAGACACTCAGGCAGCCAGTGTTTTCTCTTTCAGTCGACATAGGCGCGTTTTTAAATATTTTTAAGATAATATATTTATCCTAAAATAATATAATAATATAATAAGATATTTGAAGCTTATACGTAGTTATATTATTAACTATTATCATGACATATATATTATAATGTCCATTTTGTATTTATAAATTAAATTTCACCATAAAAATGAAAATAGAGCCACTAACTAAATTTAGTGTAAATTATTTATTGTATTTGGTAGGAATTTAAATATGTACCTCCACCTCCACCAAGTAGACACATATAGCTTTTACAAATTAAATAAAAGTTACTTATCTTCGTTTTTCTTGTATTCAATAAAAAAGCAAAACATTCAGTTAAATTCAGTAAATAAATTCAGTTTTATCGCAGTTAAACTGACAATCTATTTTTCTTAATCACTCTGATCCATCGTCAATGTGGGACTCTTTTCTTCATACTGCTATTACAACAATTTCTGATCTTACAACTAAACAGCAGCTATACAGAAATCGACTAAAACCTTGGATTAACCTCTCAACTACTCATTTAATTCGACATAAGCAAAAGCTTTGGCCAAGATAGAAACTGGTTCCCTTGATGATTTTCTCGCCCACCGTAATTTTTCTAACCGAGTCAAATAACCTTTGCTAAAGTTAATGACACAATTTAAAGAATCTACCATTGCAAGTGGTAATAGTAAAAAAGTTTATCGGTACATTCGTACATCTTTATCTTCAATAAGTCTTCATACCATTACATCAAAAAGCTGACGGGTCTTTATGTTCTTCGAATAACAAATCTTCGGAATGTTTATCGTTATTCTTTTCTCATGTTTTTACAGATGAACCTTACGATACCATTCCTCAAATAATGTGCCCACGTTTGTCTAAAACTCTTGGCAATATATCATTCACACCGGATAAAATTAAACATCATTTAAGGAAGCTCCGAAATAATTCATCGTCTGGATTAGCAGAATCTGTAGCCATCCCTATATCTCTCATAATGAATGCTTCTTTTAATCAAGGTTCTCTCCCTTCGTCCTGGAAATTGGCTTCGGTTACTGCTATATTCAAGAAAGATTGATTGCAATAATTATCGTACAATCAGCCTGGTTCCTATAAAAATTGGTAAAGCAAATACAAAAAGGCGAATGAGGATCCTGGTGACCACGAGACTGATATTAATCCTGAATGTTCTACAGGTTGGTTTAAATTCCGCATGAAAAAATATTACGTAGGCATTTACCTCATTTTTGTTTAATTTTAGTAAGCTTAGAAGAGAATGAAGCCAATAGGAATGAAAATGAAATAATTGAGAAGGAAAGCGATGAGGAACCATTTCATGCAGACTCTGATACTGACCCAGATTACATTCCGATAGAAGACAAAAACATCCCTGAAGTAATAATTGAACCTAATAAGAATATAACTGAAGCAACCGCAAATAGAAAGAGAAGAAGCAGAGGCAATATAGAGAGAGTAAGTAGGAAAAGAATTAGAGACGTTAGTAAGTGGGCGGATGAAAAATCTAAAACAAGTCTAAACCTGGGACTTGAACATGAAAATCGAAAAGGTATTCAAATTAAAGGAAGACAGATGGGTGCACCATGCGCAAACACATGTAGACTAAAATGTGCTACCAAAATAGCTAAAGAAGATAGAGACCTTTTTTTCAATGAATTTTGGAAGTTAAAAGATCATACGAGAAAGTGGGATTTTATTGCTCGTCATGTGAGACAGGTTGCCAAAAAACAAGTAACTATTACTGCAGAACAACGGTCTCGAAGAAATTACTCTCGAGAATATTACTTCTACATTCGCAATGAAAAACAACGTGTTTGCAAAACTATGTTTTTGGAAACCCTTAACGTTTCAGAAACTTGGATCACTACAGCATTAAGATGGTGGATCTGAAGAAGAAGAAGAAGAAACTGAAAGATGGTGGATCATTAGAGGAAGATAAACGTGGAAAGCACACTAACAGACCACATAAACTATCACCAGAACTTATAGACAACGTAAAAAATCACATAAATCAGTTTCCTGTAGTACCTTCCCATTATACCCGTAAGAATACGATAAAGATGTACCTTGAAGAAGGGCTAACTATCCAGAAAATGTACCGATTGTACAACGAGCATTGCGAAAAAAATAACATCACTACAGCTACCACGTCACGCCAGTATAGAGATATTTTCGATGAACAGTTCAATATTGGGTTCTTTAAACCAAAAAAGGACCAGTGTACTGTTTGTTCTGTTTTTAATATGGCTAGTGATGCTGAAAAAGCAAAATTGCTCGAACAATATGAGTCCCATATGAAAAACAAAGAAGTTATCAGAAACTTAAAAGACATAGACAAACAGCTTGCACTAGATGATAAGAGCTTGTGTGTGGCTTGCTTTGACCTTCAAAAGTTTTTAGCTACCCCTTTGTCTAACGTAAGTGATTTTTACTACAAAAGCAAATATTCTACATATAACTTTACAGTTTATGATGTTGGAAATAATCAGGGTTACTGCTATGTATGGCACGAGCAGGTGGCTAAAAGAGGTCCTAATGAAATTGCCAGTTGCCTCTGGAAATTTTTAGATCTCAAGGCACAACAAAGTGTTAAAACGATAATATTCTACTCAGACAACTGTGGGGGACAAAATAGGAATCGTTTTGTGTTTTCGATGTTTGCTTTTGCTGCTGCTCATTTTCATATTGATATTGTTCACAGATTTCTGGAAAAAGGCCACACTCAGAACGAGGGTGACAGTATGCATGCTGTTATCGAAAATGCAAAGAAAAGGCAATCGGTTGTATATGTGCCAGAACAGTGGGTTACATTAATTAGAATGGCTAAAACTACAGGAAGAGTTTATGATGTTACGGAAATGTCCCAAGATAATTTTTTTACTTTTAAAAAACTGACTGATACCGAGAATTGGAAACTTGACAACGAAAAGAAATCAATAAAAGTTAGCAAAATACGAGAAATAAAATTTTCGCATGAACACCAAAATTCTATAATGTTTAAATACGAATTCGATGATGGTTTTAGAGGTTGTGACATAAAATTAAATCGAAAATGCAGAGGACGACCTTCCACTACTATCAAATTTCCACCGAAACTGTATGATGCAATATTACCAATTGAAGAAAAAAAGCTAAAAGGATTACTGTGGCTGTGTAATACCGGCAAAATACCCACCATGTACCAAGGATTTTATAAAAATCTTAATTCAAAGAGTTATGTACCTCCTAAAGTCGAGCTCGAAGTTGATTCAGTTGAGAGCGAAGAAGAGTCGGATGAGGAAAATTGTATTAAAATATAAAACTGCAAATTATATCAGTAGCTTCTTCAAAATGTAGCATTTTATATAAATAAAGTTAAGAAACAAATAATTCTGGTATTTATTACTTTAAAAATATCTCCATCGAAAACTATAGTAACTCATTCAAAAGTCACTTATGACCATTTCTGTCTTAAATCTGTTTTACTCTTGTAAGATCATTATTAAAAGTATCACTTAATGCTATAAAAACATCCATTTAATAGATTAATGAATTTTGGTAACAGTGTAAATACATTTTTATAATTATCTCAATTACATAAAAAATGAGTTACTACAGTCTTCGTTGGACCAGTCGATATGTACTATATTGCTGTAGGTCACACTTTTCCAACAAATTTATTTTATCGAAACCTTGCAATAAACGATTGATATGTCAATGTGAAGATTTTTGTTTAAGTGTTTTGTTATAATTATTTATTTTATTTATCTAATAAAACCAAATTAATACAGTCTTGTGCTCCTTCCTGTGTAGGTGGGCGTAAAAAACCAAATTAATCACCTAATGATCCATGTCAAACACGTTAAATTAACAAATTTGTGAAAACCTGTCATTTCTTTACCAAGTTCGATCGTTACTGAATAATCCCCGTTGCTTTCTTCGATAGGCGGCAATGGTTTTTTGCATGATGAATGGTGGGTGACGTGAGGCGAAACTTTTTGCGTTTTGTGACGCCTTGGATAGAGGCATCGGTATTCGCATCCGAGAATAAGCAGGAGAAGACAAATTCGGTGTGTTTAAAGTTGCAAGGAACGTTTATCCATCCTATTGTGTGTTATGCCAACCTCGATTTGGGATCCCCTGTCTCTTTTTCATAGTATAGACGATTATTTAACTTAATAAATTCCCACTAAAGTAAATAGGTACTAACCGTATATACACCAGTGGACGTAAAGGACTTTAAAAGCATAAAATAAAAAAGGCAAAAATTATCATTTAGACTAAATTTACGGAAATAAAAATTGAATTGAATATACAGGGTGTTTCAAAAAAAGGCAACCCCGTCTCTAAGGTAGGTAAAAAACTAAAAAATAATTGGGGTTTGCTTAGTAAAAAATTTTTATAACGCCATTCGTTTTCAAGATACAGGACGTTGAAGAAAAAAAATTTTACGCATTTTTTACGATTTTGCCGAAACTACTAGCAACATTGTAATGAAATTTTATACGAATATATTTTGGAAGCTGATACATCTCATGAATTTGTTTTTATATCTGATTGTTATAGAGGGCGCTAGTTACACGGATCGTACTAAGTATTAGTCAATATAACTTTTTTAAGAGTATAATTATTAATCAAAATTTTAAGTAAACGTAAACAACATTCAATTTTACACGAAAAAGGTATTCTTGGTAAAACTTGATACTGTGTACCGCTTTCGGAATATTTTGAGTTGAAAATTATGAAGTAATAATTGATGCTTGTATAAAATAGTTAGTAATTAAACAAAACTCACAAGAAAAGAAGAAAATTAAAATAATGACTAAGAACATAAAATAAAATTCAATTACAGTAAGTGTTCAAAATGCTCTCCGTTTTCCCGAATACACAAGCCTATTCTTTATTCTAAAGATTCCATTAACCTTCTAAACGGTAGGGAATCAGCTAGGATGTCATTAAATTGACGTTCAATTCTTTCTTCCAATTCTTAACGTGAATTTACCTTTGTAGCATAGACTTTTTCCTTAATATATGACCAAACTGCGTAGTCCAAAGGGTTAAAATCATATGACCGAGGAGGCCAATGAATCGGAGCTTCTGCAACTCTACCAATCCATCGATTCGGAAAATGATTACTCAACCAATTACGACACCCTCTATCAAAGTGTGGTGGAGCTCTATCGTGCATAAAAATAAAGATCTTCGCTCGTTTAGCGTTAAATCTTCTAATATCTCGAATAAGGAATTGTTTAAAAAATCAAGATACATATCACCATTTAAATTTCCAGGTAGAATATGATAACCTATTAATTTGTTACCTAAAGTTGCTGCCCAAACATTAACTTTAAATGAGTGTTGGTAATGTGATACCCTTTTGACTCGTGGATTCTCACCACACCAGTAGTGTGCATTATGGGAGTTAAACATACCTTGTCGCGTAAAGGTGGCCTCACCCGTAAAAAGAATGCATTTTAAAAAATTTGGATTGTGGGCTGTCCTTTGTTGCAATGTTTTACAAAAATCCACTCTAACCGGTAGATCATCTGGCAAGAGCTCTTGGACTTTTCTGTAATGATAAGGATGTAATTGCTGTTCTTTCAGTATCCGCCAAGTACTTGAAGAAGAAGTATTTGTTTGTCTTGCTATATTCCTTACGCTAACTGTTAGATCTTGATCAAGTAAATTTAAAATATTATTTTCTTTATTAATTGTTCTTGTTGTTCTTGGTCTACCAGAATTAATTTTATTTGGTCTCACATTCCCAGTTTCTCGACAACGTCGTTCAACGGCTCTAAATGTTTTTCTACTTGGTAAGTTTCTTCTAGGAAACTTTTCTGCATAACGTGTCACAGCGCACTAGAACATCCTAAACATTCGCCTAAGGTGAATCACATGTCAGTGTATTCAACATTTGAGTACATTTTAATTTTATTTTACAAATAACAAGGTTTCAAAACTCTAATTATTGTTAATTTATCGTCATAACAATCAATAAATGTCAGATTTCCATGGCACACTTGGAGAAAATAGAGGTATACCTATTAGAACTTTATCATTGCTACCAGCATCAATTATTACTTCATAATTTTCAAATCAAAATATTCCGAAAAGGGTACACAGTATCGAGTTTTACCAAGAGTACCTTTTTCGTGTAAAATTGAATGATGTTTAAGTTTACTTAAAATTTTGATTATTAATTATACTCTTACAAAAGTTATATTGACTAATACTTAGTACGATCCGTGTAAGTAGCGCCCTCTATGAGAATCAGATATAAAAACAAATTCATGAGATGTATCAGCTTTCAAAACATATTCGTATCAAATTTCATTACAATGTTGCCAGTAGTTTCGGCAAAATCGTAAAAAATGCGTAAAATTTTTTTTTCTTCAATGCCCTGTATCTTGAAAACGGATGTCGTTACAAAATTTTTTTACTAAACAAACCCCAATTATTTTTCAGTTTTTTACCTACCCCAGAGACGGAGTTACCTTTTTTTGGAACACCCTGTAGAATCATAAGACAAATTTCAAAAATTATTTGATAAAGAACTAGACTAGGGAAATAAGCAAAAATTGTAACGATAAGAGTACCAAAGAGAATTGAAGTACTATTATAAAAATAATACCTCAATCAACCATGGGAGCTTATCGTCTATGCCTTGCTTAGCTCAGAATCTCAAGTGTGAGTTTGTCTTGTCTTAAACTAGGGATTGAACCTGAACTCTTAGCTGATAGCAAATAAGACAAATTTTAACTAAACATATTTATTAAAAAGAATAATAAACAAACAATAATCCACCCTGCCAAAGCTTAACAATAATTAGTGATACTTATGACTTCGATGGGCTGCTTGTGTGCTGTAGATGTTAGGTCCTCCTAATTAAATGTGTCCTCTGGAGAGCTGCAGTAACATGTGGACGTAGGTTCTGATTAAGTGGTTAAACATTCGCCAATAAATTCTTCATACGGTTAATAAATTTGAATGTTTTTGAATGTGTTCACAAAATTTTCATACAGTCAATAAAATATGGTCTTGTCAATAAACCCAATAAACTAAAAATTCAGAATCAGCTTGCATTAGAGACACATCAAAAAGGGTTTAATTTCCTTGCCATTTTACAAAATTACAAATAAACAAATAGCGTATGGCAAGGATAAAATGAAATATAATTATTATTGAACTTTGGCTAAATTTTGTTAAGATTTCTACTGTACAAAATTAAGAAAAAATCATAATCAATTCAAGAAGCGTGGTTTCGAAAGAAGTAAGGTTATGAATATCGGAAACGCTGTCAGAATTATAGAATAAAGATTACAATGAAAGTACTTACCCCAAGAAAATTTTGTAGACCATAAAATGAGGCTTATAATAATGTTTGATTTCTTTTATAAATTTCAAAAAGAGGCAAAAAATTATATTCCCACTACGTTAGAAAAGTTGACTGACAGAAACTAAGTGGGAGATTGAAATGAAGTTAGCATATATGACATAGGACGTAAACCTATGTTAGAAATAGCTTTTGTCAACATGGGACAGACTATCTAGTCTACCGGACAGAAATAGAGAGGGCGAATATTTATTCTACGGGACAGAAAGAGAAATAAAAGAAAGACAGAGAGAGAAAAAGAAAAACAGAGGGCGCCAACTACTTTTTAAATAAAAAATAGTAAGCAGAGAAATGAAGTTAAAGTAATTAATAAAGAAATTAAAATGAAATAATTATTTAAATATAAATTATTAGAGATGTGACGTTTATTTTTACAAAATTAATGTCAAAAAATAATAAATGTTTGCTTTATATTACACACAATGTTGACTCTTCTGGTGCTTAAAATACGTTCAAAATTTTAAGTCGATGGGTCGAATAGTTTAAAAGTTATTAAATTTGTTTTTTCCAATTTTTTTTTGCAACTATATGAGTCAGAAAATTATAAAGTTATACGTGTAGCTTCTGAAAGAAGAAGATTTATTCCATTAATATTATTATTAAAAAAAATTAGGAAAAATAATTTTAAATATTGGAAAATAATTTGGCAAAAACATTTTTTGCTTATAAACAATTAGAATAACTTTTTAACCATTGGCTGCAAAAAACTGTTTTTTTTTCATATTTAGACGGCTTATTTTTTTTACAAATTTAAAATAAAAAAAAGTTAACCTAGGACACTTTGGAACGAAGTTAGTACCTTTTTTTTATAAATTGATAGCAGCTTTGTTTATAACAATTAAGAGACCTTATTAGAGTCATATGAAAGAATATACTTTAAGATTTTAACGTATAAAATTTGAAAAAAATTGAATTTTTATGGAATCGTTCACAAAGCTTCAAAAATTTGATCCTTAAAATTGTTCGCCTTTGAAACTAGTGAGAGCGTGGAGGGGGAAGTAGCTGTTAACTGTATCTCTGTTTCTGGTGTATGGATTTCGACGTTTCTTTTTTTAATTTGTATTGTACTTTTTGCGTACTTCATGAATATGTATTATTTAAATAATTGAGATTGTTAAATAAACCATTTAATTTGTTTAAACATTTTTTTTAGCTTTTAATTTTTTTAGGAATATTAGGAAAGTTTCAGAAAATAAGGAAAATTCCATTTTTAGAAAAACGAAACCGGTTTAACTTCAAATACTCTTTTTTTGCTTATTGAAATCCGACAGTCTATTATAAAAATTTTAGTTTTTATTTAAAAATCCTTTATCAAAGGTATACAGGGTGAGTCATGAGGAACTTTACATACTTCTACCATATGTAGAGTCCCTCAAGAAGCATATCATGTGGCCACTAAAAAATGTCAACTCCTCTTCTTTATTAATTAACAGGGTGATTTGTGTAATTGACCATTTATTTCATTTTACTGTAGTGTTTATTTCGGATCATTTGATTTTTTTAATTTTTGCATGATACAGTACACTACTATCAAGCATTCGACTGGTATTAGCTAAACTAAAAAATTCCAGGCTTTGGAAAAATTAATTTAGGGATTCGTATTAAATATTACACCCTGTATAAATTTTTTTTTAAAATGCAATAAGTGATTTTTAAACTACATAAACAGCCAATGAAAACGACATATGCGACAATGTTGTCGCACTTTTATTAAATTTTTAGTGAACGATCAAATCTTACCAAAAATAGAACAACCATAATGAAGTATCAAATTATAAGGTAATTAATTTAAACAAATGTTATAAATTTCAAACATTTTAATTAAAATGAGTTCCTACAACATAATCTAATACGTAGAAAATTAACATCTTTACTGTCACTTTGTATTATCTCTACGATAGAATCAATTGTTTTTCAATTTTAAATTTTTACTCATAGATCGTATTGGGGCATTATTTCCGATAAATAATATATTAAATTGATTAAAAAGTCAAACCTCTTGTATGTGTTAGTTTTTGTTGATTGTAAATGATTAAAATTTTATGTCAAATAATAATACATTGCATCAACTGTACTAAATAAAAATAAATCTAAAAAAGTTTAAAATGAAGGTTGGCGTTGACTTTTATTAAATTTTTAGTGAACGATCAAATCTTACCAAAAATAGAACAACCATAATGAAGTATCAAATTATAAGGTATTAATTTAAACAAATGTTATAAATTTCAAACATTTTAATTGAAATGATAAACTAAGTTACTGCACAACAAAAAACAGTAACTACTAACAGTAACGAAGAACAATTTAAAAAAAAAAAACTAAAAATATGTAACCCTGCAGCCTGTACACATTTTTGTTGCCGAATTGTTAATTGACGTATTGAATTACGGATACTCTGGGGATCGTTTTTAATAGTATTACAACAATGTATAATTCTATCAATTAATTGTTGTCGGTTATTAATATTCACTGCGTAAACTAGTTGCTTCAATCGTCCCCAAATATGGTAATCAACGGGATTGAAATCAGGGGATCTTGAAGGCCACGAAATAGGACCTGCACGTCCTATCCACCTATTTCCATAAACATTATTGAGATGTTGTCTCACTGCCAGTAAAAAGTGTGGGGGTGCCCCATCATGCTGAAAATACATCCCTCGGATAGCAACGTTCGCGTTGGCAAGCAAATTCGGCAAAATATTTTGTAGAAAGTTCAAATAGACCTGCCCTGTTAAAGGACCATCAAAAAAATGAGGACCTACTAATTGGTTATTTATGACACCAATCCACACGTTAACCGAAAACCTTAACTAAGAACGACGTTCTCGAATAGCATGGGGATTTTCTTCTACCCACACATGTGAATTTCTTGAATTATTTATCCCGTCACTGGTAAATTGGGCTTCATCTGTAAATAGTGTCCTGTATAGCGTTGGTCGATTATTGTTAATCCATCTACAAAATTCCAACCTACCGATCTCATCTCCAGCATGTAGTCGCTGAACCATTTAAATGTGATATGGGTATAGATTATTTTTTTGTAAGACTCTACTTACTTTTGATTGAGTAACATTGAGTTCTCGACTTACTTGTCTAGTGCTTATTGTAGGGTTCATAGTAACGGCGTCCATAATGTCATCTTCCTGCGCTTCATCTACATGTCGCTCTGTTGTTCCACTAGGAAAAGTGCCATTTTCTCGCAAATAATTAAAAACTGACCCAAATGTTCGACGATTAGGAAATCTCCTGCGATATTCTCTACTAGCAGCCCTACCATTCCCATTACAGAATCCATAAACAAATATTATGTCTGCATATTCTGTGGTCGAAAACTGATGTGGCATTTTAAACGAAAGTAACAAAAGCTCTACCAAAACTAACACAATGTACTTAACGTAGTTATGACAGAAGAAATATGTATTCTTGTACACATAAATAACAATTGATAATGACAATAATGACAATGGGTATAAAATATCAAGAAACGTCAAACGACAACATTGTCGCATATGTCGTTTTCATTGGCTATTTATGTAGTTTGAAATTCACTGATTGCATTTTAAAAAAATATATACAGGGTGTAATATTTAATACGAATCCCTAAATTAATTTTTCCAAAGCCAGTCCTGTAATTTTTTAGTTTAGCTAATACCAGTCGAATGCTTGATAGTAGTGTACTGTATCATTAAAAAATTAAAAAAATCAAATGAGCCGTATAAACACTACAGTAAAATGAAATAAATGGTCAATTACACAAATCACCCTGTTAATTAATAAAGAAGAGGAGTTGACATTTTTTAGTGGCCACATGATATGCTCCCTGAGGGACTCTACATATGGTAGAAGTATGTAAAGTTCCTCATGACTTACCCTGTATAATGATATACCTTAATTATATACCTGTTATAAAGGATTTTTAAATAACATTTTTGTGATTCCTTTCAGGTATTTCATTTTCCTTGTGGAATAAAAAACAGTCTTATTTAATTTTTTTTTTTAAATAATTTATTTTTAATTTTAAAGGGTTAATTGTCTCCTTTACTCAATAAACCTCCCCACTATCCACCTTCATTCTTGTATTTCAACCTTCAGAGACAGATATTCCTTCCGACTGGCAAAAAGTGTTTGCTGATTAATCTGCGCCATTGTGTTGTTGATGGATAATGATGACGATATTCGATGCTCTCTGTAGAGGGATGCGGGTTTTCCATTGAGGATGAATATTACACAGAAAGGGACTATGGATAAATGGATCCGATGTGCATACGCTTCAGAATACTGACCGGAAAAATCAGTTGATGTGAGATATTGTAGACCAGACAAACTACATAATCTCTTAATCTATGTACGGGGTACATTCTAGATAATTTCACGAAAAATTATGTTAAATATAAATATGCGACACAATTCAATATTAAATATTACGGTAAATAGTACAATTAAACACATGCCAATTTTTCATTATTTGCCAATATAACCCAGTCAAATAAGCAAAAAAGTTAATAATCCAGTAAAATAAGGCAAAAAAGAGGGCAAACCTCGAAATGAAAGATAATAAGCTGAAAATTTGCATACGTCTTTATTTTGATGGTATAAAACTTACCTCAAAAGTCTCATATAATCACGTGTCCGCGACTTTATACACGATATTTAAGGTCAAAGGTCACGAAAATAAGTTTTCTGCAAATATCTCGTTTCCCTTACACTTTATAACATTTAAGGTGGTAAGAAAAATTATAGAATGGAAAACTCTCTTCAATTTTTGTCTCAAGTACTTTTATGTACTTTCAACCCTTCTTAAGATAGAGCGCAAAGAGTGGGGGACCGCTTACCTGTGTATACGGTAACGCGAAGTCAGCCAGTAGGATTCAATAAATAATAAGTTATATAGTTAATTATTTACTTAAAATACTATTATTATCATTAAATTTTTATTATTTATTATTTAATAAACTATATTTATAGATATTAATTATAAAATATATATTTTTTATAAAATATTTATTTTATTTTTACTCAGACTACATTAATGCAATGGAACAACTAAGAAAAACTGCCGGTATTTCAAAATCTTACGAACTCCGTTTTGATGAAACAATGGCTATCAGCCAAGAACAATTTTTATTGAACACATCTAATAAAAAAATCTTTATAGACATGCTTATCGACAAATTAAAAGCTGTTAATATCACTACAAAACAAGCCAGAGATGATGCTGATGTTCTCATTGTAGAAACAGCTATTGCAGAGTCTGAACATGTAGGAAAAACTTCCGTCATTGTAGGAGAAGATATTGATTTGCTAGTTATCTTGATAGGATGAAGCTCAATCACATCAACAAGAAATTTTTTTTAAAAAAATTGGTAAGGGTAATGCGGAGACAAAATTATATTCATCGAAAAGTTTTGATAAATACCCTCATTCTAAGAAACACATCTTATTTTTACACGCGTTTAGTGGATGTGATACGACTCCTGCGATTTATAGGAGAGGTAAAATATCGTTTATTAAAATGTTCGAAAAAAATCACCATTTACATCAGTCACCTCAACTATTTCAACAAAAAAACTGCTCTGTACAAGAATTATTTGAAAATGGAGTACGTATGTTCTTAGCAGCGACTAATGCTCCAACATCAGAAGACGATATAGACTCTTTTCGATACACCTAGTTCATCAAATCAACAAGACTCAACAAACCAGTGCAGTTATCAAGTCTTCCACCTTTAAGTGCAGCAGCTCGTCAGCATATCATTCGTGTCTATTATCAGACCCAAATTTGGTTGCGAAATTATTTAGAACCCCAAGAATTTGGCTGGGTAATGCAAAATGAATTTCTGGAACCAATAACAACATTATTACCGCCAGCACCAGAAGAACTGCTGAATATAATATTTTGCAATTGCAAGAAAGGTTGTGGTTCTAATTGCGGATGCATTAAATCAGGATTGCAATGTACTTTAATTTGTGGGCAGTGTAATGGACAATCATGTCTAAACGCTTCATCAACTTCAGATGATTTCAATGAAGAACGTGAATATGCACCTGATATTCTTGAATATTTTTATTCTGATACTTTAATAAACGACAATGATGATGATGAATCCGATATTGAGCAGTCAGAGGAGGAAGAAGAAGAAGAAGAGGACGATGAAGAAGAAAATTAATACAAAACTATTAACCATACATAATAAAAGAATATATATTAGGTATATTTGTAACTTTAATAAATCGATTATTGGATTAATAAATAAATATATAATGTAAAAAAAATAATAAATATGATTCTTTCAGTATTTAATTAAATATAAAAATGATTATTGTTGAATTCTGCACTTGATCTTAATTTATCGTATATACAGCTGTTAAAAATATCATTAAAGGTCATTTGAAATATTTCATTTAATATTGTATGTTTGTTAAAAATAAAATAAATATTATATAAAAAATATATATTTTATAATTAATATCTATAAATATAGTTTATTAAATAATAAATAATAAAAATTTAATGATAGTAATAGTATTTTAAGTAAATAATTAACTATATAACTTATTATTTATTGAATCCTACTGGCTGACTTCGCGTTACCGTATACACAGGTAAGCGGTCCCCCACTTTTTGCGCTCTATCTTAAGAAGGGTTGAAGGTACATAAAAGTACTTAAGACAAAAATTGAAGAGAATTTTCCATTCTACAATTTTTCTTACCACCTTAAATGTTATAAAGTGTAAGGGAAACGAGATATTTGCAGAAAACTCATTTTCGTGACCTTTGACCTTAAATATCTTAAGTCGCGGACACGTGATTATATGAGACTTTTGAGGTAAGTTTTATACCATCAAAATAAAGACGTATGCAAATTTTCAGCTTATTATCTTTCATTCCGAGGTTGCATCCTTATTTTACCGGACTATAAAAAAAATCTTATACAAATATTTGAATTGAAAAATTCTTTAGGACGTATAGCTGACTTAGCTTTGTTTTTTAGCAATCTTAAAAGGTAAAATTTTTTGCCTCTAAAACGTTTCGTATGCATTCTAGAAAAAAATAGTTTAAATAAAGGTTGTAGATCATAAAAAGATCTTAAATTTTAATGATTTTAGCGTTAAAATACATATACAATTGGCAAAAATCTTTATTTTTGCTTTTTCAGCAATTAATAAATGTTAATAACTTTGTTTTTTTGCATGACATGCAATATAACTATTTAAAATTATTACAATTATTAAAGTGTGATAAATTTCACACAGATCGACCAAATAGTTTATAAGTTATTCAATTTGTTTATCGAGGAGAGCGACTATTTAAACAAATATTTAATGCACGGTATATAGGTATATGGTGCATCGTTTGCTGTATGATATATGAAAATAAAAATGTGTATTTTTATTTTCATAAATGTATGAAAGGAATTGAATGCAAAAAAAATACTCTGCAGTAAATTCATTGTTTATTTTTTTATTAATATAAAAATACAATACAATACACTGCAACATAACTCAAAATAATAATACAATACAAATTAAAATGTAATATTCATAAGTATTTAAAAATGACAATATACATAACTTACGCATATGCTTAATTTACCATGATAATAATATTAATAAAATAATAATAATAATATTAATAAATATTACATATAATTACAAAAGGAACATTTTTATTCTCGAGAGAGGAAGAGAGAGAAAATATATCTTCTGTCTCTCTCTTACCTATATCTTACATATGTAATGATTTAGCCGATGCACTCTCGTACAAATTTCCAACGTCGAACGAGCGTATAGAAGTATACTAAAAAGTTTATCTGAAATAGATGTCAACTAAAACACAAGAGGCATACCGTAATCACAAAATAATAAGAAACAAAACACACACTTATAAGAAAAATAAAAAATGATCGCTGGGAACGCTTTTCGACAGAAGTTGAACATGATTTTTATGGTCTACAAAAGGAAATATGGCGCTTTATAAGAGATCAAATAACGGAGTTAATGGAACTAATAGAACCAAAACACAAGAAAAGGGTACATGCATTGGCTACCTAAAAAAGCTATATGCAGAGGAATAAGAAAATACGCTAGAACCGGAAATATCAAAAATTATCATATTTGAAGAACTTAATATAAATATCCAGGACGTTCGTAAAATACTTGAAAAGATAAAGAACAGAAAAGCAGCAGGTAAAGACGGAATACTAAACGAATTACTGAAATATTGTAGAGCAGCAATGACAGAAAATTAACAGCATTAATCAATACTACTATTCAAAAAAGTTGATAAAGAACAGCCAGAAGATTACAGAGGTATAAACTTGTTAAATACTACCTACTACTAATGAATCAAAGGATAAGTTTAGCAAATGAACAACAGGAATTTCGTACTGAAAGATCGTGTACAGATGCAATATTCGTCATAAAGCAAATTACTCAGAAATCACTAGAGCATAATAGACTAGCATTTCTGTGTCTGAGTGATTTAAAGAAAGCATTTGACAGAGTAAGACTCAAAGATGTAATCCATTTTCTGTATAATAGAGAAGTTTCCATAAATATCATAAAAACTATTGAAAATATCTATCAAAACAACAAAATGGAACTCAGAATAGATAGACAAGTTCAGAACCTATAGAAATAGGTAGCGGAATAAGGAAAGAAGATACAGAATGAGTAACAGAGAAATAAAAATACTCTGTTACGCCGACGACGCAATATTGATAGCCCAAGATAAAGATAGTCTGAAAAGACTGGTCCACAGATTTAACATAACAGGAAATAAAATACCATTATTACTAATGTACAGCTATGGAGTCTTGGACAAAGGAGTGAGAAATCAAGCACAAAAAGCAAATAGACTGGTAGGATGCCTTAATAACATGGCGAAACAGACACATTAACACTGCGATGAAGTCAAGAATTTATAAAGTCAGCAAGACCAATAATGACACATGCCTCATAGACAAGACCCGACATAGCCACAACACAAAATGGAAACTGGAAACGGCAGAGATGAGAGTGAGAGTACTGAGAAGGGTTACAGGAAATACGCTGAGAGATCGAAAGAGAAGCGAAGATATTAGAAGAAAATGTACCGTACAGTGTATAAGCGAATAGACAAAAAATAGAAAAAATTAAAATGGAATAACTTCATAAGCAGAATGGGGGAGATCTGTATCGTCAAAATAGCAAGAGGTAAGTTACCAGAAGTAACGGACGGCCGGGCAAAAGACGGATTGACAACCTTCCAGAGATGTATGAATTAGCCAATGAACAACAGAATTGCTTATAAAGAATAAGAATAAGAAGAAGAAATGTAATAGGGTTCTACCTTGGACCAAGCTATGTATCAATTATCAAGTTTTCAGGATTTTTCCTTTATAGTTATAGCACATAAAGGCAGAAGAACAGACAAACAATAACTATTGAGTCCTTAATAATAAATATTAAGAGGGTCAAAAATTTTAGTATATAGTTTGTTCTCATAAATTGTGGAGATAATTACAACATATTCGACATATATTCTAGCGAAAATGAATGAATTTATTCAATATGCTAAAGTGAAAAAAAAAAACGAAATAAGTCCCACCAAAACAACTCTTTTGTGAACCTTTAAACTTGAATTACTAAATTTTTAGGTAACTGAACTAAACCTCACTTTTAATAGTAGCGTCTTGGCGCCATTTTGTAAGATACTTTTAAATGGGACCATAGAAAAATTAATATATTATTTGAAAGCACTTGTATAAATCATCAGGTCCCTGTATTTTTTTGATTCTTTGTGGCACTTTGTGGTTTTAAAATCCGCACTAAATTGTGAAAATCTTATTAAATTAAGTCTCAATGAAAGAATAACTCTTTCTTCCCAGATGGATAACGTCACTAGTTATATAGATATGCCAAAAATCTTTTTTCGGCCTTTTTTGAGATTTATCTCCATACATATAAACATATACATAAAAGAAATTTAAAATATCAATCATTATATTTCTCCCTTTTATCTCTACGCCCATGAATACTATATGTACTAAATATTCAATGATAAATAAAATAGTTTGGAAAATTAAATAATGTATAAAATTATCGAGACAATATTAAAAAAGATATTATGATTTTTCCATTCTTTGATTTTTAAAACCAAAGTGAAAAAATTAAGAACATAATAATTAAAAAAATATATTCCCTCATTGAGATCGAACTCGCGACTTCTGGTTCCAAATACCGCGCTTCAACTTATTCGACCAGTAACCTTAAATAATAAGTTGGCTAATCAATGTCATTATTTGACAAGAACATTATTAAGATGTCAGTTTTTTGGTTGTATTTTGTGTTTGTGTTTATTTATTTATTGCATTCTAAAAATGGAAAGGAAATTACGAATTATAGAAGTCCCAGGAAGAATATTTATTTGTAAAAGACTTTGGCCACATGTATGTATTTACCGAATTAATATAAAATAATAATAATATTAATAAATATTAAATATAATATATAAGGAAAATTTTTATTCTCGAGAGAGAAAATATATCCTGTGTCTCTATCTTACTTATAGTCCATTTACTTACCGTTGCACGTCATTATCATTGACATAGATCGAAGTTGACATAGTTGCCAAAGTATAAAAAAATCCTGAATCCATTTTAAATCAAATAGGTGACATTATTATTGCAAAAGTGGATTATACAATAAAACAAATTAATATTGAATGAATATAAATAGAAACAAAACAAGAGTTAAAAAATAATCTTGTTAAAAACAATTTGAGCCGCTTGTATGCGTCGTATAAAGATGTAAAATGGAACACTTAAAAAAACAGACTTTTTCATTATTTATTAACATTAGTCACACCGCAACTGTCAAATAAGTGTTACCAATTTATGCCAAAATATAACCTTCGTTCGATTACAGTTACAGTGTGTTCCGAACAAATGTTCTTCATAAAAACGCTTTATAATGCATTTATACAAGTCTAGTGGCTGTAATGCCAGTGTCCTAGGCAAAGTGATTCTAAAAAGAACACACCTGCCGCCTAAATATTTCGCGTTGGTATCATGTGACCTCACGGGCTATGACGCGGATGACGTGCAACGGTAAGTAAATAAGATGAAGTATATATCTTACATATGTAATGATTTTGCCCATTCACTTTCGTACAAATTTTCAACGTCAAACGCGCGCAAGGAAGTATAACTTGTGTATAACCTCTGTGTGTTAAGTAATAATTTATTTGACTTAAATGAATTGGACATTCAAAACCGTTAACGTTTTCGACGGAAATATTCGAAGTTCGTAATATATTGGAAAATTTTGAAATGAATGGAGTTAAAATCTGTTTGCCAGTCATTAATTACTTTCGTATTCTGCTTTTATATTTTTTGTTATTTTTTGATTAGCTTTTATGAATTTCTGTAAAAATCCAATTAAAACAAATGTTTTTGCAATACGATTTTTTGCCAAGGGCATATCTATTATTGAGTTGTTTTAAAAAGACCAGTTTTTGGTAGAACCCTTGCTTCTATATATTTTGTTACCAAATATAATTTATAGGTATACATATTATATACTAATACAATAATTGTTGTTGTTTTATTTAAATTCCTAAGACATTTTTACAAATGCTTAGTAAAACAAGAAAAAACTTGCTCCATTAAACTACAACTTGAAGTAATTACTGTTTTAATGGGAATAAGCCACAATTAAAGTTTAAAATAAGTTTATTGTCGTGTCAATTTCCACTGCGGAAATCGTTCTCAAAATACAAACATTAATAAATCAAACAAATTTTGTTTTTTGTTACTTGGTGAAAAATTCTTCCAATAATTAAATTTTATTTGACTCATTTATATTGGCATACATTATATTTTAAAGTAGACTACTTTACAATAATATTGTCAATATTGCTGAGTTGCGTTCCTGGGATGACTTTATTGTAAGATAGTTCATTCGATTACATGATAACATAAATCATGAGGAAAAAATTTATATGTAGGTTATTTTCTAAATAAAATACATTTAAAATCAGAATTTGGTGTTTATAGAAAGTAAACTGAATGTAACAACAAATACTTACCATGTAAAGTATTATAAGTTTTGTTCCTGATTTTTTCTCAGTATATCGGTAGCAATAGAGTCAATACTATCAATCGGTATCCATAGTATCAATAACACTCTATTAATACCGATTCTAACACGAGAAGTTTAACGAATTTGTCCTCCTAGGCCACATATTTGGCCATTTAATTCAACAAAGCGATATCAGCTTTTGCTAAGAAATTTAACCTTTTATACATTTCGTATAAACCAGAGAACAGAAAACGATAATAATAAATCGTTTTCGTTCATGACCACCAAAGTAGGTGGTACCTCTGTACGCTAACCACTGCACTGGTTATGTTTTAGGAGACATTCGTTGGACATTCCTAGTTTGAATTTGTATCAGCCCGAGTGTCTGATGAGGTGGGGATGCTAAAATGAGTATTAACAGTATTAACACTGTATTGATACCGATGATTCGAACACTGGAACACTGGAAGTTTAAAAAATTTGTCCTCGTAGGCTATAGTTTTGGCCATTTAATTCAACAAAGCGATGATTTAATCTAATCTTTTACAAACACTCACTTACACACACACACACACACACATATATATATATATATATATATATATATATATATATATATATATATATATATATGAAAATATGTATAAAAATATTATTCAATAATTGTCCTTAATTTATCCTTTTCAGAGATATTTATTGTATAAGCACTTACCATTATGTCTTCATTTCCTAGTTTTATCAGGAACCTGCAGCTAAACCACATTTTGTTATCACATCTATATATTATTGCAATTACTTATTTTACTTTAGATATCGCCTTAAAACTGTCATATTTCAACAATAATTTCATCATTCAAAACTATCATCTTGTATGCAGTAGTATCTTCACCATTTATCGACCATTTTATATAGGTACTCTGTTCTTTGTTTATTTTAAACTTTACATTAACCTATTATGCTTATTCTTGTTCAAGTTCTTAGGCTGTGTTGAAAAAGGCTACAAAATAATATATAAAACCCTCTGAACATACAACAGCATCTACACATTAAAGCAGCAATAAGAGAAGGAGTGTCAAATGCAATCTAAAAACTTAAAAGTAATAGAGCTCCAGGAATAGTAAAAATCTGCTTTGAAATGTATAAGGAATATAGTTACCATCTTTTGAAAGCAATCCATAAACTGCTAGTACTTATATGGCAAAACGAATTGATACCAGAGGAGTAACTAAAGGGTGTGCTCTAAATGTCTGTTACAGTTGTGAAGGGTCTAAATAATCATGTGGAAGATTCAAGATGGCTCCTCAGAGAAACGGTCGTGTTTATGATTCGTTAGTTAAGTGCTGTAAAAAGTGTCTAAAAGTTGCACAAAGTGGTTTGTTATGTGCAAAATGTGGAACCTTATCACATAGTGGCTGCCTGAAGCAATTAAAATCTATAAAATATATCGACGATGAAACAGTTATATGCTGTGAAGAAAGTGTGAGGTTAAGTGATACATCAAACGAAATCTTGGATAAAGGGGCTGACGATGAGGACCCGAGGATAACTGAAATCAGGTGCTTAAAGAAAATTATTTATCAAAATGATATTATAATATCAAATCAACAAATAACGATAAATTTACTAAAAGAACAAATAGATTTATTTAAATATATGCAATTAACCGACCAGTCGCCATCTACTCAACAAAATTTGAATTTAGTAAACCACTCTAACAGAAACCTCAATTTTGAACGACCGATACAGTCTAGCAGTAAAGAATACCCAAAAAACAAAAAAACTACACCCGCAAAAAATATTGCTGTTAATGAAGGTCTAGCTGTTGATAAAGAAAGGAGTTCCCCAACAAAAACTGTGTTTAAAAATGTTACCAATAAAAATAAACAAGTTGTTTCCTGAATCGAAAATAATAAACAATTATCAGCTGATATCTTAAGAATACAAACGGAAGCAAAATGTTCAGATATTATTAATTTAACAAACGATGATAATTTGATAAATATTGAGAATACAAATTCGGTTACAAATACTAGTGGGCAAGAATGGAAAATGGTTAGACACAAAAAAAGGAATGGACGTTTTGTTATAGGTAATAATGAGAACTCAGAAATCAGTGGTGTCCCATAATTTAGCCATCTCCATGTTACTAGAGTAGACCAACATACAACGGCAGAAAATCTTAAGAAGATGTTAGAAAAACACTTTCCAGAAGTAATATGTACGTCGTTAATGGCTAAGCATCCCAATATATATTCATCTTTTAAAGTTTCAATTTTTGAACAAAATTTCGGTAAAGCGATGGACCCAAAACTATGGCCAGTAGGCTCCTATGTAAGTAGGTTTTTTATGAAGCGTCCAACACATACGCAAATAAAGTGAATTATAAACAAATGACTTTTAAACAGGAAAAAGGAACGGATGAGTACGATCTCCTACTGTCAAATATTCAGGGACTAAATCAATTTAAAATGGATTGTTTATTTGCTGATTATAAGGAGTCTGACTTGAAATTTCTTTGTATGACTGAGACGTGGTCAGCTGATGGCGAGGTGATTCATTATAGTTTTCCAAATTTTAATATTGTAAATTCTTTTAGTAGATCCCAATATAAATGTGGTGGCGTTGCAATCTGGGCAAGGAATGATATGAAGGTTAGTTCCATTTTACTCGATCAGTACTGTGTTGAAAAAGACATTGAGGTATGTGGGCTGAAGTGGCATTATAATTTAAATCAACACACAATTTTAGTTTGCTACAGATCTCCTAAAGGTAAATTTGATGTATTTTATGAAAAACTTAATCTTATTTTAAATTCAAATTTTAAACCAAATCAATTCTTATTTTTAACAGGCGATTTTAATGTAAATTCCATGACACTAAATAATTTACACAGATTTTCTGGTCTTCTAGCATCTTATGGTTTGTCACCCAGAAACTTTACACCTACAAGGTCGACTTCCACATGCGGAAATATTTTGGATCAGGTATATACAAATTGTGATGATTGTATAGGTACTGTAAATGTAAATACTGAATCAGATCACGATATATTCCTATTGAGGTTGAATTTTATTAATCTAACTATGACATCAGTTCTAAATACTTTCAGAGTAACACATGAAGGCGCTATAGATGTATTCAACAATCTCTTGAGTAAAGAAACATGGCAAGATGTTTATCATGCAACTGATGTTGAGAGTAAATATAATGCCTTTCATGATAAATTACAGTTCTATTTCAATATTAGTTGTCCTATTAGAAAAACCAAACATTACCAAAACCAAATAAAAAAAACATGGGTCACACAAGAAGTAAAATCTTCTTCAGAAAGTCTGAAGGAGTTGTATATTTTGAGTAAGGCATACCCTGACCTAAAAACTCTATACAGGCAAAAAAAAATCATCACAAAGTTCTTGTTGAGGCCACAAGGGGCCAGTTTTATTTTAACAAAATCTCTGAATCCTCTAACAAAAACAAAACCACATGGGCTGTTATAAATGAACTTAATGGAAAACAAAAAAATCACAAACATATCTGTCTAAAAATAGATGATACTAGGATTACAGATTCAGATATAATATGTAACAAATTTAATGATTACTTTATAGATGCACCAATAGATATAATTAGTAAAATAATTCAATCAGATTTAAATTTTCAGCATTCCAACGATTTTAATCAAAATAGTTTGTTCATATCCTATGTAACAGAGGAAGATATCTTAGACATAATAAAATATAAAATTAAAAACAAACCATCGTGTGGTTTTGATGAAATATCAGGTATAGTAATTAAGAAAATTGCGTCTCAGATTTTGACACCACTTGCTCACATTATAAATGCTTCTTTTAATGCTGGTGTTTTTCCCAGTTTGCTGAAAACTTCTATCATTTCACCGGTATTAAAACAAGGTGATCCTGAATTAATGTCAAATTTTCGACCATTGTCTGTTCCATCTGTGATATCTAAGATTATTGAATATGCAATGCTAAAACAACTTTTATTATTTTTAGATATCAACCAAATTATCACAAAGCATCAACATGGATTTCGAAATAAATTTTCTACTTCCACAGCCATTAACAGTTTCTATAAGGAAGTCTTAATCTCTATTGAAAACAGTGAAAATCCAACTGCCATTTTTTGTGACCTCAGTCGTGCTTTTGATTGTGTGCAACACGATGTACTCCTTGATAGATTGTACAGATATGGTGTTAGGGGAGTTGCCCATAGTTGGTTTGGTTAGTATCTGAAAGACCGGCATCAAATAGTTAGAGTGAAAAATAACTTCAAGATTTCAATGTCTGATCCGATTGTTAATAAAAATGGGGTACCACAAGGCTCCATATTGGGCCCGATATTATTTATTTTGTATATTAATGAATTACCAAATGTAATGTCTGATGCATTTGTATCAGTTTATGCTGATGACTCAACAATGCTATATCGCGATAAAGACATAAATTTTTTACAAGATAAAATAACAAACTCACTGAAGACCTTCTCTGATTGGTCGCTCCTGTTTAATGTTCACAAAACTAAATTTTTATCATTTACATCTCGTTCAAATTCTACTAAACCAAATTTAAGTATTTCCATCAATGGTGAGGGTATTTTGAGTTGTAGTGATGTGAAGTTTTTAGGAGTGACTTTCGACTCTCATTTATCTTTTAAGACTCATTGTTGGAATGTATGTAAAAAACTCAATTCTAAATGTTATCAATTGAGAAATTTGGGTAGAATACTTAGTCTGCAACACCTTCGTCTTTTTTATTTTGCTGAGGTACAATCGACAATGAGTTACGGTATAACTGTCTGGGGTGGCTCTTCTAGTATAAAGGACGTTTTTAAGGCCCAAAAGTGTATTGTCAGATGTATTGCTGGTGTTCCGTATGGTTGGTCTTGTAAAAACCTATTTAGAGATTTAAATATATTAACAGTGTATGGAATTTACATTTTGGAATTATTGATACTAATTCATAAAAATAAAAGAACTTTTTTATGTAACAGTGATATTCACTCACACAACACAAGAAATAAGAGACAGTTTGTAGTACCCTATCGACATTTAGAAATAAGTAGGAAGTCATCTACTGTCTCTGGTTTACTACTGTATAATCAACTTCCTCAAAAATTTAAAAACATTCATTCAACTACAGCTTTTAAAAACCAAGTCAAAGAGTACCTAGTGACCATGTGTCCTTATACATTAGGTGAATACTACCAGAGTGTATCTGTGAATGCCCAAGCTGCAACATAACCAAATTTAATATTATTTTAATTATATTATGATGTCCATATTGTACGTTTTATATGTATTTTAATGTTTAAAATATTTTTAGTGTATTGTTTTCATTTTTTTTGTAATGACTTTATAGTGATTTATATTATACTTTGTAATAATTTAAAATTTATATTTATAATTTTAGTTTTGACTTGCTGTAAACCTTGTTGTAACTTACAGTCAAATAAACTATCTATCTATCTATCTATGTCTGCTGTATAAAAATAGTGATGAACTTGATTGCAAGAAATATAGGGACATTACAGACTTACTTACTTATTTTACGACAATTAAGGCAGCACTGATATCGATCTTTTTTGCACATGTGTAGTTGGGCCCAACGTGTTTTGTTGGCCGACGATATTATGTAACCAGATGTTAGCTATTTTTAGTTTCTCAGAATTTTAAGTTCTTAGAACTAATTGATTTTTTATTTTTGTTTATGTGGTTCATTTCGGGAAATAATCTTTTTTTATAGTTAATTTCTGTCTCCAATATCTTGACATCTGACAAATTCAATGTGTGGCTTGTGTGCAATGGTGTGCTACTGCACAAGAATTTTCTCTATTTTCCAATCACTTTTGTGCTGTTATTGTTTGTTTTAACCACTACGATGTTTGCTTTATATTTTGCCCATCACATTTAAGACAAAAAAGTTGTTATTTAGGAATTTTAGGTTGGTATTGAAGAAAGTTGGTATTTACAAAGTTGAAAAGTTGGTAGTATTATAAAAAAGTTCTGGTCTGAAAAGTGTCTGGTATTCAAACTTCGAGAATAAGCTGCAATTAGATATGCTGTTATATTTGGCTATTTTGATTTTAGGAATCTCACTCAGCAGCTTGATTATATTGTTAATTAAGCCATTTACTTTTGGGGTTTTAAGCCATTAAAACGCCACGCTTGGCTAGTGCGTGTTGGTGAGTTGGTTTGGAAGTAGGGGAAGGAAAGGGTGGATATGGAAATGCTTTGAGTTTGGACATGGTTTCTCAAGGAATGGTAGGCTGGGGAAATTCATGAGCTCGCGTGGGGAGGTGTGCTATTCCTGAAGTAGATCTATTCCCTGGCAGGACCGCAGAGAAGTATACACCTGCTACCACTTATATCAACATAAATGCAGAGAAACTCAGTCGTTAAAATGGAATTGGTCAGAACACGTCGCCAGATTATCAGACTGACGACCTGAAGCGAGTTAGCAATAACTGGAAGTAAGCCGCACAAGACAGAGACAGATGGAAAAAGCTGAGGGAGACCTATGTCCAGCAGTGGGCACATACAGGTTGATGATGATAAGCCATTTAAGTAAATGATGGCATCTGTTGGTCTGTTATCACATTTCTTGTCATTTAAGTCTAAGTTGTAGATTAGTTGCTTGAGAATTTTACTGGGATAGCCGTTATTTACAATATGTTGTATAACATATGCCATTGACTTTTAGATTCGATCAAACCATGTTGTTTTCGGCCTTCTTCGTTTTTTTGCTCAGGTGGCTGAGAGTCCAATATTAACTTCGGTACGCGATGGTCTGTAATTCTCTGTATATGTTCGTATCAAATAAGTTGTTTTTGTTGTATTTATCCTAGGATGGTGGTTGTTCTGTCCACCTGTCTGTAAATAATAACTGCATTATTTAATGCAATGATAGACTTTAAGATCCCATCTAAAGTGACGAAACTTCCCGCACAATAAACAGCATTTAAATAGATTTTAAATTTTTATCAATATTTTTTAATCAAGTTTATATCCTTCTCTCGACTCTCAGACAGCTTCTATCCACTTCTTTCAATGTTCAACATTTTGTTTGTTGAACAAACCTCAGTCTCAGAGCAGTATTCAGATTTTTGTCACAGAACAATTGCTTAAATTTTAAGAACGCTGCCCTTGCCATTTCTATTCGTACCCTGATCTCTTGGTCTGGATCTAATTCTGTGTTGATGTAAGCTCCCAGATATTTATATTTTGTCACTCTCTCTATTTGCTGTCCACCAAGAGTTAGTTGTTCAATTTTATTGGACTCCTTGATACTATCATAAATTTGGTCTTATCTGTGTTGATGTCAAGTCCCATTTGAATGCATTCACTATTTATTGCATCTAGTATAGTTTGTAGTTCTTCTATACTCTCAGCCATAATTACCGTGTCATCTGCAAATCTGATGGTGTTTATGATTTCTTCACCAATTCTTATTCCCTCTTTTCTTTCCCATAAGGCTTTTCTGAATATGACCTGTGAGTACACGTTGAAAAGCGTCGGAGACAAGATGCATCCTTGCCTAACCCCTCTCGCAATCGGTATATTATTTGTTTCTATATCGTTCACCTTTCTTTTCCAAACTGAGTTTCATCTATCTGCTCCTCACATTTCTTATAAATTCGGTTTTGAACAATTTTCAAGAG